>NC_142805.1:12490535-12675069 GCF_049724085.1 Artemia sp. Qi Xiang Cuo
TTATGTCCAGATATTTTCAATTAAAATTCCCAGCTAAAATTAAAGCTTAATAAAGGTCAAAGGAATACGCAATGCTATCAAGAAATAATAAAGGAATCTCTTGGTTTGGGTTAATGAAAATTGGAATTAAAAGCAAGTACGGTTATTCATAGCTTAGCTCAAAAATAGCTTAAACTAAAGGATTCTTATAACCCAGAACTCAAGCCTTGACTAGCTGTTCAAGTGTAACCCCTTTAAGTTGAAACATTCGTTAGCTTAGGATTAACTTAATCTTTTCTTTTCGGTATACATTGGTGGATTTGAACAACTAGATCATTTGACCTTAGAAGAGGTTTTGAAATAGTCAAAATAGATAGAATTAGAATATTTTTCATTTTATCTTATTTTATAAATAAAATCAGTTGTCACTGAATTCTGAGTACCGATTCCTTACCCAACGCCTCAGTTTGTATCACGCTACCAAATTTATTAGCCCTGTTAGTAGGGGCAACCTTACAACTGGTCGCAGCGGTACTCAAGTTCGGTACAACTTTCGTTTAAGTGGGGGAGGATTGATTAAATTCATAAAATTTTGTAAAATTTAGTCCTCTGTTCCTCACAAGAAGGTGTGTGTTCAGTTTTCGAAACCTATCCAAGACAGAAAAGTTTGAAAAAGTGTTCATTAAAGGAAATTTTAACCTAAGGGGGAAGCTCAGACAGACTTTTATCTTTTATCTTCCTAAGATTCTTTCTCTCTTCTCCTTCTCTTTCTCTTTGCTACAAGTTTTAGTGTCCGCGTCTGTGATTTGCCTAAATAGGGCCATTGGTTAATTATCCTCAAGTGTGTGTAATTATAATATTAACCTTGAGGGTTAATTCAAATCGAGATATTGAGCTAATTCTTTCGCAGTTTATAAACTAACTCATTTTGTAGTTTAAAACAATTTAAAGGTTCAAAACGTTTCCACATTAAGAACTTATAAGGAAGAACAATCATGAGTTCCAATGAAAACAAAATCAAAGAGTTAGAAATTGCACTACAAGACGCACAGTCTAGAATAAACACTCTAGAAGGGAAATATAGAGATGCCATGGTCACAAGTAGGCTTCAAAACCTATTTTTGGAACAAGCGCATCCCATCTCATTACTGGCATATCCCAATGAAATCCATTTATGGATTACCACCCTTAAACAAATACAAAGGAGTTTAGGGAAAGATGAATTATTAGCGCTGACAAAGAGATTTGAATTGATTGATTTAATGTATAGGGACTCCTCAGACATGTATTTGGGAGCAACGGTGGTTGACTCAGGAGACAAAAGTTCCCCTGGAGGACAAAGAGATAACTCCAGATTAGACTTTCAATACATAAGAAATTGTAAAAACAACCTAAGGAAATGTTTGAGCTGTGGAAAGAAAATATGTCAAGACCAACTAGGGATAATTATTCAAGGTATAAATTTAGTAAAAAAAAATGCTTGCATAAAATGCTGGACTTGCGAGGGTCCACATAGACAATCGGAATGTGAAAAACCTCCAAAGTGTATCCGCTGTGGTGAAACAGGCCACAAAGCAAAATATTATTTAGCTCCAACACCTATACACCAACCCCAAGAAAAATTTTAAAGCAATATTGCCGAAGGTACTGCGGCCTCCGAGCAATGGTTAGGGAACCACCGGTAGGCACAGGCCCAGATTCCGTAGTTTTGCAGATATGGGTTAACCGTTAGTAGTAGATTTAGTGTGACCAAGAGTCACTAACACGAACAAGACTAGGACAATGAAGGTCACTAGCACAAAAAGACTAGGACTAAGAAACAGGAGTCACTATCACGGACAAGACTATGACTATGAAGATCACTAGCACGGAAAAGACTAGGACAATGAAACAGGAGTAACTATCACGGACAAGACTAGGACTATGAAGGTCACTAACACGGAAAGACTAGGGCTATGAAACAGGAGTCACTAGCACGGATAATTGAGAAGAGTTTTGTTCTGAATATGAATGAATAACTAATCTCGTTCAAGAGGTATGTCAGCCGACAAATATGTATAAAAAAAAAGAAAAAAAAAGAGTCATTCAATAAAGTTCATCAGAAAATTATTCTTATAGGATACCCTATCTAGTGTTATCGAAATTATATAAAAAGGTCGTTTTGTTACACCAGTTGAAAAATTATAAACGACGGTTAGTATATATAAGACAAATGAAAAAGATAAACAGGGAAATGACGAAAAGTTGAATCCAAATAATAAAGCTAGTAAAGAAAATAGAAGCAGTAATCCTTTCTATTCTTCAAGCAGAAAATAAAAGTTTCCCATTCATTGTCACAGATCCGGCAGACATGCTTAGGACAATTTTTGAAATTGAAAATTCACTACTAATAGGTTATAGAATATCGGTAAATTACAGACGTTACGGCTTACTGGAACTTTATAAATCGACTAGCTGCAATATGGCGACACAACAATTGAAATTGTTGGTTATTTGTGATTCTTCTATATCAAATAAACAAAATGGGTTCAGGATTTTCGAAATGTTCAACATTCACTTCCCAGTGTCAAACACTTCGTATTTCTTTCAAATAGAAAATGAGTTCAAATTTTTTGGGTTAAGTAAAGATCAAACGAGATATTTTTTAGAAGATGACAATATAGAAAATAGATGTAATTTAAAGAGTATACCACTTTTGTGCAACCACCAATTTATTATTAGAAGCACACAAATGAACTCCTGCAGTTTAGCAAACTATATGGAAAATAATGCAATAATTAATAAAGAATGTCTAACCAAAATTACAAAGGAAAATAAAATCTTCATCGAAAGAATTGGAAGGGAAAAGTATATAATCACATCTCCTTTCAAAGAAGAAATAAGAATACATTTCGAATGTAAAACAGAGAAAAACAGTAAATTCACATATATAAAAGGCAGATCAATAGTGAAATTGCCAGAAGAATGTTCTCTAACTGTAGAAATGTTAAAGATAAACAGTATGTACAGGGTACAGATCACAAAGGAAATGGCACCTTTAAATATATCGATAATTAGCCTAGAAGGAAACCTCTCCATAGCTGGTATAAAACACAAATGGCACAAAGAATTTGAATAGTTAATCTCTATATATTTCCAGAACAACTCCACGACCCAGATTGGCATAGCTCAGCTAAGAAAAATGCACATTTCCTTAAAGAACTAAAAAGGATGGAAAACGGCTAGCTATAGGAATTTTTTTTTCAATACCCTTAATCTATTTCTATCCTTATTAGGATTAGTGTCTATTGGAATTATATTTAAAACATTGAGAAAACTATGGTTTGACTATAGGAAACAAAAGTCTCAAGGATTCCACGTAAATGTAGAACAGGAAGAGATTGAACTAAATTGATTCTTAGCAAGTTATAGTTTCATAAGAAAAATAACTGTACTAAGAATTTTAAGTGTGGGAGGTTGTAAAAATGTGGGAAAGCCTTCATAACCTGACTAAATTGTAAAGATAGCAAAGTATGACTTTTGAGTAATGATAAGGGTAACGAACTATTAATTTTCTTTGTGTAGGGAAACAAACAACATTAGCTAGATTTTAAATAAACGTAACCTTGATCCAACAAGGACCATAAAATGCAAATACAAATAGCGGACTGCCGCTTCAAACTCGAGGGGTCAATGACAAGAGATATTACGCGATTTGAATAACATGACCAAAAAACAGGGTTTTAATAGAGAAAGCGGATACTAACTTTTTGAAAAAAAAGAACTATTATTTGGATGACATCAAACTGGTCTCTGACCAATGACAGGAAAGAAGAACAAAATAGAATGAACTTAAAATAGGGATTCAGGAACGAAAACAAGGTAGTCTTTTTTTAGAAATCGAACAAAGAGTAAGTGTTTACTTTATAATAACGATAAGCTACCACTGTCTGTCTGAAATTCTCCTTGGGGATAAAAAATTGAAGATAAAGGTTAAAATAAGAGAAAAAACCTCTAAAAGACTTTCTGTCACTTGGAAATAATTTTAATAAGTATATAAGAGAAATTGATGATTTTGGGACTTATAGTTTCATTTAGTATTCCCACTTAGACGAGGCTTGAGCCATTTGGACAAAACAGCAATTTTTAAGGTTAGAATAAGCCAAATTAAATTTCTTTCCAGAAATTTAAGCTACGAATAACTGAGGGTTTAAAGAGGGGAGGAAATCTTAACCAAAAAGAGAAAGCTAGAAGAGCCATTTGTGCTTCCCCTTTCACCCTAGAGTCCCTTGAGGCTTAGCTTGACGTTATCAAGACCTTATATCCGAAAATATGAATTATCCGACAATAAAATTAATAAACCCCCTCCCCCTTTGTGCAATCTTCCGAAGGTTATATGAAGAGGAGAACCGTTTTCCTTTACATCATTCTTCATCTCATTTACCACGTACTGTATGTTTTTACCAAGGTGAACTCAATGTTTAGACAAGCAGGTTAGGGGAAAAAGGGGGAACAATATTACCAGCTTAACCGTTAATAGTAGCAAGTAGAGTTAATAAAAATAAAAGCTTAATAAAAGCAAGTAGGGTTATTCTTAGCTTAGCTCAAAAATTGCTTGAACTAAAGGATTTTTATAACCCAGAACTCAAGCCTTGACTAGCTGTTTAAGTGTAACCCCTTTAAGTTGAAACATTCGTTAGCTTAGGATTAACTTAACCTTTTTCTTTTCGGTATACATTGGTGGATTTGAACAAGTAGATTATTTGACCTTAGAAGAGGTTTGGAAATAGTCAACATAGATAGAATTAGAATAATTTTCATTTTATCTTATTTTATAAATAAAATCAGTTGTCACTGAATTCTGAGTACCGATTCCTTACCCAACGCCTCAGTTTGTATCACGCTACCAAATATATTAGCCCTGTTAGTAGGGGCAACCTTACAATATCTTAATCAAAGTCTAAGACAAATTTAACCTTATAGAGGCAATTGTTTTAGAAAAAGAAAATTGTGCTACTCGAGCTTAGACTGACATCTTGCTGTAAAAGATATTGCTAATAGCAGAATCTCTGATGATGGTGCAGAAAGATGGCAGTTGATTGATGGCACCGGGGAGCTGCTACGTGACATTCGGCCTAAGCAGTGAGTCACTAAACCAAGGGATAAGAAAAAACAAATGAAAAGGTAGGTGTTTTCTAAGCTAAAAACTGGAAATTAAACGATAAGGTGGGACATCCTTTGCATATCCTATGTGTATAAAATATATACAATTTTTAACTACTGTAGATGAAATTCATGATGTATGCAAGAATTTGGATCAGTAGCAAGATATATTTCCTTGTGTTGTAAAAATACGACATCGAACGATCGTGGCTCAAAATCGTGTAACGAACAATTAAACAAGACAAATAAAAAGGATGAAGAAAATAGTATAATTTAATATCAGCGATTATGTAGTAGGGATACTTCCTACATGATAGCTCACACCATCCCTCAGGGATAACGGATCATTAAGTAGGCAGGGTTTGTCGTATGTTTAATTTTGTTTTCTTTACAGATGGTGGAATTTTGCGACAGAGTAAGAAAACGAGCTCAAAATTGCCAAATTGACACAGAAGAGGAAGCCAAGTATATTTTGATATTCCAGGAGAAATGATGTCGGAATTGTCGAATGATGATGATGGAAATGATCCAGACTTCCTGTCTCTATAAGATCTTATCAGTGATTTTGATCAAGACTTGTTGCCTCTACTGTACAATCGTCCCTTCTTTTTGGAAAAGTATGACATTAAGGCTAGCAGTGATCCCACCGACAATGACTCCGGGGAAACTCCATCCTCTAGTCAGCAACAGCAACTGGTAGCAGCAAGTACTTAAAAATCAAAGAAGAAAATCGAAAGTCCAAGAAAAATTCTGCTGGAGAAAATTAGAGATAGAAAAAGTTGATCTGTCTTGGAAAGGTAATCCTCACCAAGTTCCAAACATTGGAGACTCCACTGAAATACTTCCAGAAATTTTTTGACAATGAAATTCTTGAGCTGATAGTAGAACAAAGTAACGTCTTTCCACTTCAAACTGAGGGATGCAACCTCTACCTCACTGTCGAAGAGCTAAAGAATTTCATGAACATTATTCTAATATTGGGGATAATAAAAGTTTCCTATTATCGAATGCATTGGGAAGCAGCTTCCAGATACCCTGCAATTGCCGACAAGATGGGCCGACAAAGATTTGATAAGATCAAATGTTTTTTTTTTCATTTCAACGACAACGAAAAACCTAAGAAACCTGGAGAACAAGGATTTGACAAGCTATACAAGATTCAACCCGTCTTGGGTCATATCCGTTCTAAGTAAGCCCCGAAGAGCACCATTCAAAGGACGAGAAAATGGTTCCTTTCAAAGGACGAAGCAACTTGAGACACTATCTACGACAAAAACCGACGAAGTTGGGAATAAAAGTATTCACAAGATCTGGTGTTGCAGGTTTTGTACATGATTTTGAAGTTTATCTAGGTAAGGGCACTCTTGTTGAAGATTACATAGAGCCAGATCATGGAGTTGGAGTCAACATATTTTTACATCTGGTGAGTACCTTACCAGAGAATATGAACTACAAGATTTACTTTGACAACTGGTTTCCGAGCTTGAAAAAAATAAGTTTGCTCAAAAATAAAGAATTCTCTTGTATTGGTACGTTGAACAAAGCACGACTGAAGGGCTGCCCGCTCCTCACAGATAGTGAAATGAAAAAACAAGAGAAAAACTTCCGATTACAGGACTGACATTCAATATAGTGTTTTTGTAGTGAAATGGTTAGATAACAACGCGGTTTGCTTGGCTTCGACGCATGCAAGAATAACGCCACAGGAAACGTGCAGGCACTGGAACGTTAAGGATAAATCTAGGGTTCACGTTTCAAGGACAGCCATTGTCTATGAGTACAGCCGTCATATGGGTGGCGTATATCTAGCAGAAATGCTGTAAAATATGTGCCGAACTCATCTTCGGACACGAAAATAGTATATGAAAATTTTCTGTTGGCTTATTGACACAGCAGTCTGCAACAGTTAGCTTCATTTCAGGTCAGACGTCAAAGCACTCACTTTAAGGACAGACAAACCGATGATCTTGGGAGCCTTCAGGTCTGAAGTAGCAGCAGGGTTGTATGCCTTGGCAAGTGTGAGTAGAGTACTAAGTACCTTTTTGGGGACACTATGTTCCTTCCAATGGAATTTGGGGACACTATGTTCTTTCCCATGTTATTTGGGGACACTAGGTTCCTTCCCATGCTATTTGGGGACACTATGTTCCTTCCCATGCTATTTGGGGACACTATGTTCCTTCCCTTACTATTTGGAGACACTATGTTCCTTCTCATGCTATTTGGGGACACTATGTTCCTTCCCATGCTATTTGCTGGGACGTATACACCTTTTCAAAGAGAGTGAGTATCCTCTCACATGGTCTTCCATCTTGCTGGGACGTATAGGAATTCCCATACTATTTGCTGGGACCTCTACACCTTTTCAAAGAGAGTGAGTATCCTCTCACATGGACTTCCATTTTGCTGGGACGAATAGGAAATCCCATACTATATACATAAAATGGAGTTAACTGAACTAGAAAACTGGAACTAGCACAAGGTGTGAGACCTTTTTTGAAACTACGACCTTTTTTATGAGACTATTACAGCCAATTTTGGTGTAAATCTTGTAAATGGATACCTAAAGCTGAAACAGGGTTCGCTATTTTGAAAATAGTGCATATTTTGCATACTGCACATTTGCACATTGCCCAGAATTTGTGAATGGATATCCTAAGCTAAAACAGGGTTTCCTATTTTACAAATGGTGCACATTTTGCACGTTGGATATAAATGTGCGCCAATATAAAAATAGCAAAACCCATCTTAGCTTCAGGTATCCATTTCAGGATTGCCACCACAGTCAGTTCCTAAAGTGCTAAAATTGCCCAAATTTGCGTGCTACACAACGATTTTTGGTGCTACAGTCAAAGGATATATCGCAGTCTGCGCCGCGACACGTGCATGGGCCTCGTAAGTGTACTTGGATTAGTATAAGATTAGTTTCTTTGTCCTTTTATGGCTGGTTATTTCAAATTTAACGCCAATCTTTCGAAACAAATACGGGAAAAAGCTCTCCGCACTTTTTGTTAATTCCTTTCCCTTTTTTCAAAATCTTCAATATTACGTCCAAGACACAAAGAAAAAAATTGTAGCACGAAAGTGCTACTATTTGGTTATTCAACGTAGCACGTGTTACAGTGCTACACATGATGAAGTAGTGAGTGGTAAAATAGCACTTTTGTGCTACAAGTGGCAACCCCGATCCATTTACAAGTTTTTTGCAATCAGCAAATGTACAATGTGCAAATACTGCAAAATGTGCACCATTTGCAAACGAGGAAATCCTATGTTAGCCTCAGGTATTCATTTACAAGGTTTGTGGAATAAGTGGATGTGCAATGTACACAAAAATGCAAAATTTGTACTATTTGCAAAATAGCAAACCCTATCTTAGCTTCAGGTATCCTTTTGCAAGTTTTGTGCAATAAGAAAATGTGGAACGTGAAAAAAACTAGCAAACTCTATCTTAGCTTCAGGTATCCATTTGAAAGTTTTTTGCAAATGTGCAATGTTCAAAATAGTGCAAAATATGTACCATTTAAAAAATAGCAAACCCTATCTTTGCTTCATTTATCCATTTACAAGTTTTGTCCATTCTGATAATGGTTTCTGCCAGCTATGCCTCTTCCTCAGCTATATATGGATTCTCATTGTCGCTTGTCTTCTAACCGCAGACAATGTGAGCCTCTTTTTGATGTCATGGCGTCACCATATGTTCGATACAGCCTGAATGGGAAAAATACCAATCCTTCCTTTAAGTTGGCCTATTTAGATCGTTTTTATAGCCAAAAATATCAATGTACAAATTTTAATGAAAATTCAAGACCGGCCCCTGGGATGGTTAAGCAGTTGACTTGTATATATAGATTGTCATTGTCGCTTTTCTTCTAATTACAGGCAATGTGAGCCTTATCTTAATGTCATGGTGTTGCTATAGGTTCGATACAACCACTCAAGGAAAATACAAATTCTTCCTTAAAGTAGTGATGTTTTTAGGTCATTTTTGTGGCCAGAAATGTCAACATGCCAGTTTTAAGAAAAAAGACAAAAGCACTCAGCATGTGGCAGCTTATATATATTAATCCTTGCTGTAGGCGTCAACCGGCAAATGAATCATCTTTGTTTGCTACTCTTTTTACTGTTAAATTAAGGGCTCCACAGGGAACACATATAATGTTGAAGGGTCTAACGTTGAAAAGCTGCTCCTCAGACACCTAGAGCTTTTATCTTTAGCAGTAAGGACGAGCATTATTGGTTTAATGATCCTTAATTTAGTTAAAAAGAAAATGAGATATAAAAATATTAGTAATAACAAATGATTGGACAGATATGCTGTATAGGAATTACGTCATTAATAGGAACTAATTCAGAGCATATTACGTCAGTAACATTAAATGTTCAATCAGAGCAAATTAACAGTTCTATGAAAAATAGTTGACTTCTTTTCAAAATAAAAATGCAAAATAATCTAGTATTGATTCTAGGATCTAGTATTAAATCCAAGAATTAATTCTTGGATTTAGCTAAAATCATAAATTAATCTGAATTTAGCTCAAACTACTCTTAATTCCTTTAAAGGATATCTGTGGGATTTTAGCGGGTACAGATGCCTTTATCATGTCAATATTATGCAGAGAAATTCCCCGAGACAGAGGATGTAGTGATGGTAAAAGTCAGGTCAATAGCTGATATGGGTGCCTATGTAAACCTATTAGAATATGATGATATAGAAGGAGTGATTTTATTATCAGAATTGTCGAGGCGGAGAATAAGATCTATTAACAAATTGATTAGGATTGGGAAAACAGAACCAGTGGTTGTTATTAGGGTAGATAAAGACAAAGGCTATATCGATTTGTCAAAAAGAAGAGTTTCTGCAGAAGACATTGACAAATGTATGGAGAAATTTAGAAAAGCCAAAGCAGTAAACTCAATTTTGAGACATGTTGCCTTTATGTTGGACTACCAAACAAACGAGCAGCTTGAAGAGCTGTATCAGAAAACTGCGTGGTTATTTGATAAAAAGGCGAAAAGACAATCAGCTGCGTATAAAGCCTTTAAACAAGCAGTCAAGCATCCATCACTACTAGACGAATGCGGACTAGATGAAAAGACGAAGGAGACGCTTTTGAATCAAATTAAGCAGAAGTTAACGCCACAAGCAGTGAAAATAAGAGCCTATGTTGAATGCTCATGTTATGGATATGAAGGAATTAATGCAGTAAAGAGGGCCCTAAGAGCTGGAATGTCCGTCTCAACCGAAGAAATACCTATAAAAATCAATTTAGTAGCATCCCCCATTTTTGTAATTAATACTCATACACAAGAGAAAGAAGATGGCATGAAGGCATTGACATTGGCGCTAAAAGCCATTGAAGAAGAAGCGGAAAAGGAAGGAGGGACTTTTAGGATTAAGTCAGCTCCAAAAGTCGTCACAAAAGAAGACGAAGCCGAACACGCTCGACAGATGGAATTGGCTGAGCAGGAAAGTCGACAAGTTGCTGGTGATGATAGTGAAGAAAAAGAATCCGAAGAGGGCAGTGACGAAGAAGATGACGAAAAGAAAGAAAACGGAGTCAAAGAAGAATCGGAAGAAGAGGAATAGAATGTTATATGTTTTAATACTTTCTTGTTTTTTCCATTTTTAAAAACTAGGATTGTGACATGGAAAAAAAAAGAGATTGCGATGCCATCTATGTTATGTACAGAGTTATTGTAGCTGAGTTTGCATCTTTGCCCTTAATGGGATAAAGATTCTGCATTACCTTGAGGTTATTTCCATATTGATTTCTACACTTTAATTCTAGATTTTTAGTTGAGTAGTATTTGAGGTACCTTCTAAAATTCCGGTATAGGTATTTCTCTCTGGGTATTCTCACCAGCACCATCTTCTTTTTTTCTTATATAGACTGGCACGCCATCTATTCTGCTATTTTCATATAGCGCCATCTTTGTTGCCATCACTGTTAAGTGAAGTTACATAGTTGCCAAATATTGCACAGCTGCCAAATTTAGACAGTATATTTTGCTATTTTTGGCGATATAATTTGGGCTGCATTTTCGGAGATAGCCTGTGCAGAAGTGAGCAACAACGAACATTCAAAAGGCCGTACAGTACTAGCGGGATTTTTTATCCTTAAACTGCTGGGATAAGGTGATTCGTGTGTTGCACTTCCCACGGGTCTTATCTACCGCTAAATCTTTAAAGCCTTAATTGCTCGCGGATTGCGTAATAATCATTCCGTAGCAAAATGGCGAGCGTGAAGCTTGTGTTAAATGCTGTACTGAACTTTCTTGAGCGGGCGATGAAGGCTGGAAACCCGATAGACAGTATTGTCAAAAGTGCGGTTTCACATTTCTCCGATGCAGATATATTGGAAGCGAAAAAGGTGATTTGGGATGAAGCTGAATATGCGACGAGAGTGACTGCAAGAGATAAAAGTTTGGATAATGTCATTGACATAACGAAAGTTTTTAAGATGTGTGACGAAAAAAACATTTCGCTCCCGCGGTTCGTATTATACCAACCTGATGACGTACCGATTATTCCAGGCGAAATAAGTGCAACTTTGACGAGAAAAGTGGGAGAGCTATGCCGAAAGTTTGACAGTTTCGTCGAGTCTGAGTATCAGCTGCGCAATTCCTATCAGTCACGCGAGAATAACGGAAAGCATAAACAGACTTACGCCGTAGTTCTCAAGAATCCGCCCCAAGGTCCTTGGGGCGGATTCTTGAGAACTACGGCGTTGGGCCAAGGACTGACTGATCCCGAATCACGGAAAGACTATTTAAATGGATCAAGTCTCCCCCCGTGATTGGGTATGAGCGGCTGCCGATTCACGAATACAAATTTATGCCAATCCAGTGCTACAAGTGTCAATGCTTCGGCCACGCAGCAAAGGCATGTCCAAATCCACCAAAGTGCTCCCGTTGCGCTGGGAAACACTCCAGCTCAAAGGACAATCCCTGCCAGAAACCCCTCAAATGTGCTCTATGTGGTTCGGCAAACCATCCCTGTTACAGTTTTAAATGCCCTGAAGCACAGAAAGCGTTAAAACAATGAATAATCTTGAACTTAAAGTTGTATCATGGAACATGAATGGTGGAGCTCTGGCTAAACTACCTCTGGTTGAGCAATTAGTACAATAATATGACGTAGTCTGTCTACATGAGCACTTTCTTACAACAGAAGGACTTCAGCTTCTTGAGGTCAATGACAGTTCCAGCGTATTCAGTGTTCCTGCAAAGCGTTCTGGCAGAGGTAGACCCTCTGGTGGTATTTCAATACTGGTACGTAGAAGTCTTATACCTTCCTTGTACAAGCAGTCTGATTTCTTCGTTGGTGTCCGAATTGCTGATACAGCTCTATTCTGTGTATATATGCCCACGGATTATCGTGACGATGAATCTGATGCAAGATTCAATGTTGCTTGTGGACAGATTTGTGGAGCAGTTGACGGATGTGTTACGCAAAAACTGTCATGCATTGTAACCGGAGACATGAACTGTAACCTGTGTGACAACAGCCCGAGAACTCAGGTTCTGGTTGCTGCCTGTGAAAATCTCCGTGTACTTGAAAATGACCTGGACTACACGTATGTACATAACTCCGGCTCTTTATCCTCCCTTGACTCAATGCTGTGCTCTGCAGATGTGAAGATAAACGGAAAATGTAGGGTAAAATTAAGCATCTGTGCTTCCGACCACCTACCCATCTCGAATGTGTTCTGTGTCACTAATAAACCTACTCAGCCCGATGAATGTCACCGTAAATGGGTGGTAATATCTGAGTGGGGAAAAGCCGACTCTGCGCTTTTCAAGTCCGTGTATGATAATATACTTGAAAAGATAAAGGTCCCATTTCAACTGCTTCAACAAGGTTCGCCTGTTCCCGATACTGAGAAGCAGATACTCCTGAACAATTACTGTGCAGAAATTAGACATGCCCTAGGCTGTGCCGAAAAGACTGCAGTTCCGACACGAAAAGTTCGAATCGTAAGTGAAAATCCACAGTGGTCTCAGAATGTACAGTTGTCCCAGTCTTGTAGTCGATCTAAATTCTGGTATACACTATGGAACAAGTGCGGGCGCCCTCGTCAAGGTGTCTTGAATGATATCAGGATATATACTAAGCGAAAGTTCGCCAAGACCCTTGCTAAACTCCGAACGTTCTAGTGCCCTTTTTAAGTGAACAAAAAATTTGAGGGCAACTTGGCCCCCTCCCACTCTCATTTTTTCCCAAAGTCACCCAATTAAAATTTTGAGATATCCATTTTGTTCAAAATAGTCAAAAATCTAATAAATATGTCTTTGAGGATGACTTAATCCCCCACATTTCCCGGGGGAAGGGCTGGAAGTTGCAAACTTTGCCCATTGTTTACATATAGTATTGGTTAATGGGAAGTATAAAGAAGTTTCAGGAGGGATTTTTTTCTTATGGGAGGGGAATGTCGGAGGAGGGGATACGGGGAAGGATCCTTCCATGGAGGATGTTTCTTTAGGGGAAGGGATATTTCTATGAAGGGGGCGTTGGGTTTCCCAGCACTATTTAAAAAACGATCAGAAATAAAATAAAAAAAATAGTTTTTTCAACTGAAAGTAAGGAGCAGCATTAAAACTTAAAACATACAGAAGTTATTACGTATATGATGGGGTTCGCCCCCTAGTCAATACCTTGCCCTTTTCGCTAAAGTTTTTTTTAGTAGTTTCAAAAGAGCTATCTATTCTAATTAACCGGCCTTTGTTATTCAGGGGTTTGTGATTTGAACAAAATTCGAACTTTAGCATAAAGAGCAAGGTATCGACTAGGGGGAAAACTCCCTAATATACGTAATAAAAAATACGAATATAGTCAGAACAAAATATACGTCAGAACAAAATTTCGAGAAAGCCATTTAGCCAAAAAAGTAAGTTTAATATGCAAATTTCGTTTTAATTATTCATGTACGGTGAGCCAAAATCAAAGCTTTATTAATTCAAAAACGTTCAGAAATTGAATGAAAAAAACAAGTTTTTTTTTAAACTGAAAGTAAGGCGCGACATTAAAACTTAAAACGAACAGAAATTATTCCGTATATGAAAGGGGCTGTCCCCTCCTCAATACCTCGCTCTTTATGCTAAAGTTTGAATCTGTCACACAACTTTATTTATTAAATTAAAAAAAAACCTTAGCTTAAAGAGCGAGATATTGAGGAGGGGACAGCCCCTTTCATATACGGAATAATTTCTGTTCGTTTTAAGTTTTAATGTCGTGCCTTACTTTCAGGTAAAAAAACTAATTTTTTTTATTTAATTCCTACTTAGTTCCGAAGCTCTCATAAGATTTCTGTATACATAACTGAAATATTTTTTGGCATATTTAAGAGAGAAGAGTCAAGACTTCCAGTGAAGACGTTAAGGATATCACTGAAGAACGATTCCTTGCAACAGCCGGGATTGAACCTAATCTGGAAAGTTTCCAGGCGTGGCTTTTTCCACTATGCTGTTACTAGGTGTTAGATTTGAATATTCATAATATGTATGATAATGATGTAGCCGATCTCTGAGCGGAAATGACGTTATATTCTAGAGAACCTACTGTCACTGCAAATAATGTGCTGCTTTTTCCGAAATAAACTGGGATCATAACGACGCCAATAGTCTTTCAGCATTGACTAGAGACGTGACTGAATTGTATTGTTTTGGAAACTGAAGCGGCATTGGAATTTCTCGCATGTGGATTTAACCTTCCAAACGGATTGTGAATCATGCACTTTAAGACTAATTCTCTTATAACACTTATTACAATCAATATTGGTAATGGAGAAGTAGACCTAAATAGCCAGTTTGGCCTGCTTGAAGCACCTCCGAAGCTTTACCTCATAATCCTTGTAGAATTGCAATTAAGAAGAACATTCATTACAATAACAGAGTAGTAGACCTGGTAACAGAGAAGTAGGCCTAAATAGCAAGTTTAGCCAGCTTGGAACAACTCGTAAACCACATTTGATAGAAAACACAACAGAAGATTTAAATCAAGAGGAATATTTATTACAATCAATGCTAGTAATACAGATGTATAACTAAACGGCCAGTTTCACCTGCTTGAAACACCTCACAAGCCACACTTCAAAGAAAATGCCTAAGAGAATTTAAACTGAGAAGAATATTTATTACAATCAATGTTGGTAAATAGAAGTAAACCTAAATAGCCAGTTTGGCCTGCTTGAAACACCTCACAAGCCACACCTCAAAGAAAATGCCTAAGAGAATTTAAACTGAGAAGAATATTTATTACAATCAATGTTGGTAAAAAGAAGTAAACCTAAATAGCCGGTTTGGTCTGCTTGAAACACGTCATAGAAAACACCCTAGAGAATTTAAATTTAGGCCTAGCTAAAAATAGACATATATAATCATAATATAACATTGAAGCCGAATACAAAATTCATTTGCATTGAAAACAGTCTTTACTCCTATGTTCCCTAATGTACTAATATTTAGTTAATCCTATGTCATTAATAAAATCTCAAATGTGAGCTTGAATTTTTCATATCAGTGAAGAGCGACACGATTTAGCTCAGGATCTAAGTGAAAGAATTATTGACATGTTTAAGTAGGAAACATAAAAAAAAAACATTAGAAAAAAGGAAACGTTTACAGAAATCGTCGAAAAAAGCTGCTCGTTTGAATTGCAAAACCCGGAAATGAGCAAAATGAGGATTGAGAAAAAGGAAATAATAACAAAAAGGAAAGATGTAGAATATGTTCCAGAAAAAAATTTTTAATTCTAAAATAGGAGAAAAATCTGTGGCTTCAGCTATAATGCACTTATACATGAGCAAGATAAGGAGATTTTTTGATCATGTGGAGCTAAATCTTCTGCAAAAAATAGCTGCTATTTGGGACTTTAATAGTGTTTACAAGTATATATGTTCAGGTAGTATAGAGAATAGTTTATCTTTGGACCCCTTTCAACATGTTGATATTTTGTATGCTGTAAAATCACATATTAGAAGACAATTGGGTTTCAAACAGTTTCAGTTAAGAGACACCAGTTCAAATTGATACCCACTTATTCTTGGAATATCATAAAAGGCTGATAATAAAACGCTGTTCAGTAAACTGAAAAGCAAAAACTGCTTGGACTGCAGGCGAATTCAGAAAAAGGCAATGGTAGGAACAAAAAATATTATTACCTGTGCTAGAGCCAATTTTTCTAGAGCTAGATTTGAATATGTGCTGATATCTAATATTAGCCATGTTGTCTTGAGCAGATGGGGTCAGGAGCACAACTACAACAATAAGCTGTGTGCCGACTTGATACCCATATAAAAGACCGTAAGAAGTAAGGGCTGGCAAACTATTTGCCAAAATGATTATAACTTGAATAAGAGAACAGAAATGCATATCGATTACCAACTGAAAAGTCCTGTTTGTATAAAATGGATACCCATTAGAATGGAATACAAGAAGCTTGAAAATATACCGCCGATAATAAAAGAAATGATTACATTACTACAAGAGTAAGGTAAAGGGAATTTTTAGAATATTCAGAGAAAGGCAGTAGTACGAATGAAAAATATTATTGACAATGTTAGACCAATGATTTCTCGAGCTAAAAGTGATGATATACTTGTATCCAACATTAGCCATGCTTCCAGGAGCAACTGTGACCTGGTAAAGAATCAAACAGTTCGTGTTAACGAACTGTAAGTAAGGAGCGATCCGGTTCAATAGTAACCAAAACTCTAAAACACGGAATTTTGATACCAGTAGATGCATCAAAAGAATCAGATTCTTATGCTGATTTCAAATATTTAAGTTCCATTAAGTTTAATTTTACCCATCAAAAGTTACGAGCCTGAAAAATTAGCCTTATTTTCGAAAAAAAGGGGAAACTCTCCCTAAAAGTGATATAATCTTAATAAAAATCAAACCATCATATTCAGTGTATCAGAGAACCCTACTGTAGAGGTTTTAAGCTTCTATCTGCAAAAATATGGAATTTTGCATTTTTTCCAGAAGAAAGATCACGGATGCGTGTTTATTTTTTTTTTTTTTTTTTTTTTTTTTTCCAGGGGTGATTGTATCCATTCAGTGGTCATAAAATATCGCGAGAGGGCTCATTCGAACGGAAATCAAAAGTTCTAGTGCCTTTTTAAGTGACCAAAAAAATTGGAGGGCAACTAGGCCCCCTCCCACCCTAATTTTTTCCAGAGTTACTCGATCAAAATTCCCCCACAGTCCCCGAGAGAAGGGCTGCAATTTATGAACTTTGCCCATTGCACATACAGTATTTGTTATTTTGGAGTACGCAGACGTTTTCAGGAGGGATTTTTTCTGGTGGGGAAGGGGGTCGGAGAAGGGGGCTACATGGGACGATCTTTCCATGGAGGATATTGTCCTGGGGGAAGGGACATTTCTATTAGGGGGGCGTCAAACTTCCCAGAATTATTTAAAAAACAATCAGAAAATAAATGAAAAAACAAGTTTTTTCAACTGAAATTAAGGAGCAGCATTAAAACTTACAACGAAAAGAAATTATTACGTATATAAGGGAGTTCACCCCCCAGACAATTCCTCGCTCTTTACGCTAAAGTTTTTTTTAGTACTTTCAAAAGGGCTATCTAATTACCTGGCCTTTGTGATTAAGGAATTTATGATTAAAAAAAAATTCGAACTTTAGTGGGAAGAGCGAGGTATTGACTAGGGAGTGAACTCCCAATTATACCTAGTAAAAACACACGAATATAGAAGTTTATTACGTAAGTTACGTCAGAACAAATTTTCGAGAAAGCCATTATGAGAAAGCAATGTGCTTGATGCGCTCGTAAACAAAAGGAGATGTGGTCTTCAGGAGCTTATTACTGAATCCAAGACAGTCAGGTGTGAAACTAATTGGAAGAGAACCGATGATTTGTAGTACCTCATTGCTATCAGTTGGGCAGAGAAACATGGATCTAGAATTAAAGCAAGGTAGTACAGCCTGTAAGGAGGAGCGGAAGGAGGAGCGGGGTCTTTAAGGCGAATAGGTATAGACTCTAATTTTCTTTTTTTTGATAGTACATCATTAATGGTGGACCAAATCTTTTTCAGGTTTCCTTTGCAATTGAGAATTTTTGTATAATAATAATTTCTCATCGCTTCACGGATGAGTTTAGTGTATAAGTTCTTATAATTTGATAGGTCAATATCAATACTGATCTTAAAAGGCTAACTTATACAATTTGATTTTACAATATGAGGAGATAATGAGGCAATACGACATCCAGGGACATATAGCGATAGTTTTCCGATTAGGTTTACAAATAGGAAAATTGAATGGATAATCTCACTTGGTCGTTGCGCAAAACCATTTTTGGCAGAATTTACCTCTTGACAATTTAACGGACCAGTCAGTGGTTCATATTATATCATATTATTCGAAGGTAACATATTATATTTGAGGACAGGTCATTTCCCAGGAAGTAGATACAAAAATGTTGTCAATTAATCTTGAAGTTGATCTCACAGGATCAACTCTACTGGGGAAAAAATTTTGGTTAGAAGACCACTCGCGGTCACTGATTAAACAAAAGTGTCATATTCAATATTTGTACCAACATTGAGGAAGTTACAATTAAAGTCCCCAAGAACTATTGCCTTTTTATGGGGTAGATTAGCAAAAATAAGAGAAATCATCAAACAGATTGCAAAAACATGAGGTCGGAAATGGAGGAGGTTTATAAAACAAGGAAAGTATATAGGAATTTCGGCCGATAACTATGTTAACAATTACTGAATAAATACATCTGAGATTTATTTGTGTAGAGAAAATAGATTCACACTGCGATAGCCTGGTAAAATTTATGTTCGAGCGGATTTATAATAAGATGCCCCCAGAACACTTAGTCAATCTCTAGGGCATATGGATTATTTGGTAACCAGGGAGTAAATAATCACTAGTGTCTTCATTATCAGAAAACCATGTCTCTGTTAATCCTATCATAGGCAGTGCAATCGCGCTGCCCAATTAAAGAATGATGTTGGCACAACGTATTATTTACTATTCATTTATTTTTTTTTCTTTAGACCAGGGCACTTTGTATCGAAGGAGTTGTCGTAAAAACTTCAAAAAGAGCTCATTCGATTGACAATTGGAGTGGCTTGTGTCCTTTTTAATAGTCAAAAGTGATTGGAAGGCAACTAACACCCCTTCCACGCCCACCATTTCCCCAAACACATTCAATCAAAATTTTCAGATAGCCATTTTCTTCAGCGTAGTTGATTTCAAAATTGAAATTATATTTCTGAGGAGGACACTCCCCAACAGTCCTCAGGGTAAGCGTTTTAAGTTATGCCTTGGGGGCATTTAAGGTATTTATAGAAAGTGTTGTCGTAGAAACTTCAACAAAGGCTCATTCGATTTGAAATTCAAAGGGCTAGTGCCCTTTTTAATATTCTAAAGTGATTGAAAGGCAATTAACCCCCTAAAACGCCCACCTTTTCCCCAAACACATTCAATGAAAATTTTGAGATAGCCATTTTGTCCAAAATAGTTGAAAGGTCCGGACATTATATCTTTGAGGATTACACTCCCTCCACAGCCCTCAGGGTAAGGGTTGTAGGTTATACATTGGGAGCATATAAGGTTTTTATTGAAAGCTTTGTCGTAGAAACATGAAAAAGGGCTCATTCGATTGGAAATTAGAAAGGCTTGTGCCCTTTTTAATAGTCGAAAGTGATTGGAGGGTAACTAACACCTCTCTCACACCCACCATTTCCTCAAAAACATCCAATCAAAATTTTTAGATAACAATTTTATTCGACGCTGTTAAAAAGTCCGGGAATTATGTTTTTGAGGATGAAACTCCCCCTCTCCCACAGTCCACAAGGCAAGGGTTGTAAGTTATGCTCTGGGAGCCTACAAAGTTTTTTTTATAGATAGCGCTGTCGTAGAATCTTCAAAAAGGAATCAATCGATTGGAAATTGAAACGGCTAGTGCTCTTTTTAATAGTCGAAAGTAATTGGAGGGCAAGTAAAACCCCTGTCACGCCAACCATTTCCTCAAACACATTCTATCAAAATTTTGAGACAGCCATTTTGTTCAAACTAGTTGAAAGGTCCGGAAATTATGTCTTTGAGGATGACAACTTCCTCAGAGCCTTCAGGGTAAGGGTTGTAAGTTATACCCTGGGGTATATAAGGTTTTTATAGAAATCGTGCTCCTAGAAACTTCAAAAAGGGCTCATTCGAATGGAAATTGAAAGGGCTAGTGCCCTTTTAAATAGTCAGAAGTGATTGGAGGGCAACTAACCTCCCTCTCACGCCAACCATTTCCCCAAACACATCCAATAAAAATTTTGAAATAGCAATTTCTTCAACGTAGTTGAAAGTTCTGGAAATTAGGTCTTTGAGGATGACAATTCACCCCCCCCCCATCTCTCAGGGCAAAGGTTGTAAGTTATGCCCCGGGGGCATATAAGGTTCTTATTGAAAGCGTTTTTGTTTAAACTTCAAAAGGGCTCATTCGATTGGAAATTGAAAGGGCTAGTGCCTTTTTTAATAGTTGAAAGTGATTGGAGAGCAACCAAAGCCCCTCTCACTTCCACCATTTCCCCATACACATCCAATCATAATTGTGAGATATCCATTTTGTTTAACGTAGTTTAAAACTCTGCAAATTAAATCTTTGAGGATGACAACCCCTCACAGCTCTCAGGGCAAGCTATGTAATTTATGTCCTGGGGCATATAAGGTGTTTATTGAAAGTGTTGTTGTAGAAACTCAAAAAGGGCTCATTCAATTGGAATTTGAAAGAGCTAGCACACTTTTAATAGTAGAAAGTGATTGTAAGGCTTGACATTTTATAGTAAAGATCGAGGCGATGTGGGTACAATGTATTATATTTGTTTGTTTAGACCAGGGCACTTCGTATCGAAGGTGTTGTCGTGGTAACTTCAAAAAGGGCTCATTCAATTGAATATAGAAAGGGCTAATTCTCTTTTTAACAGTCAAAAGTTATTGGAAGGCAACTAGTCCCCCTTCCACGCCCACCCTCCCATTTGCCCAATATGTTTAAAAACTAGATGTTGCCTTAAGATTAAAACCAAATTCACTGTGTTAAAGCTAAATCCCAATAAGGCATCTCAGCAGTATCCTAAGAACGACTGAGGGTATTATGTTCAAATTTTCGGGGCTACTTCTGCTCTTAAAATTTAACCAAATCAAAATAGCGTAAGTGCATCCAAGCTATCAAAGAAAGTAAACAGATTTTTTCGCGAATGGTATCATGTTTTCTATTTCAGGTCAATAAGAGGAGGTATAAAACTAAATTAAACACCACTATTTGTGTCCAGATTTTTAAAAGGATTTATGTTGTTAAAAAATTGCTGAAAATTTTTCTCCAGCATATAAATAGCAGGCCAAACTATAAAGTCTTAAGAAAAATTGAAAAGATTTAAACTATTATTTCCTATTTCCCTGAAAAGACTATGTCCATATAAAACGAACCGAAATTAATTAAAAGAAATTTTTCCACGTAATAAGTTTTTCAAAAAAAAAGTAAAGAACTCGATTAATCCAAAAATAAGCAAAAATAAAATCAAATAGTCTACCAAACGTGAAATTACCACAAATCAGGATCGATAAATAAATGAAACCCAAAACGAACAGAAATTTCAATAAATAACCGAGTCAAACACAAAACGAGCAGAAATTAATATGATTAGGGCTCAAAACCCTTATGCCTTCCAAAGGCCATAACATAATTTGCACTTTACTGAAAAAAATACCAATGAACGTGTATTGTCAGTTTAATATACATATACTTATATTTATTAATCAAAATGGTAATATTATTTGATTTTTTAAAGTTATTAAATTGAAAACATTTATATTTTTTAAGGCTGCAACAGCTTTATAAATTTATATTTGTTAAGGTTAAGGCTGCAGCAGTTGGGAAGCCAGTAGCTATTTTCTCAAAGTTGATTTTCCTAGTTCTGTTTCACTCAACACTGATGTTTCTCTTCTGCCCCTATTCTTGTATTTGTCACATGTTTTAAACTGTATTAATGCTCTTTGCAAGGTCATTTTTGGCTAAATAAATAAATTTGGTCATTTGTTTATATGCGTCTTGACAGTCTAGAGGTGACCATTTTTTTTTAATTTTACACTTTACTAGTCATGAAATAATAGTCATAAAATTCCTAATAGTCATGAAATTAATCTTAACTTTCGTGAATACCGTTAAGATCATAAAAAACTCTGAATCGACCTAAGATACAAGTGATTACATGAGTGTTTCATGGCTAAATTTGTTTTTCAATTTTTATAAATTTAACCCTTATATATCATCAATGTCCCTATGAGTATACAAAACTCTGAATCAATCCAGAATGTAAATTACAAAACTGAGATTTGAAGTTAATTCCTAAGCTTTTTTTATTTACAATTAGCATGAGTTAACATCGGGGATTTGGGGCTGCTTATAGGGCTGGCGTGCTGGTTACTCTCTATATCGGAATAATTAAAAGCAATGTTATTAGAAAGGGATAAAATAGTTAAAAACTAAAAGTCCTATATTAATAGTCGTCAGGCATTCTTGTTGGGTATCTTCTCGCTTGGGATTTGCTTTGAACATCCTCCTCGCCTGAAAAGACTTCGTGAGGTGTCGTCAATTTTTGTGTTACTGTGTTGGTCGGATTTTTTTTTTTTTTTGCTATGGCTAGGGGCATCTATCATCGTTTCAATTGCTGGTTATTATTTCAAATTTCTGGGGGACTTGGTAACAGTTGGGATCATAGGAAATGTTGAGTTAGAATGGCATTCCATCCCATCTTTGAAGGATAAAAATCGGACGGTAGCTTTTTGCCAGATTTCCTCTCCTAGGAGCGTAATAATGGCCTTTTTTTAAAGGATATTTTTCAGTTAAGCTGGTTCATTGCCAAACTCGATAAGATGACCTTCCTTTTGAATATAGCTTCGACCTGTGTGATTTACCCATAGACATTTGTCGAAAATTTATTTATAACTGGATATTTTTTTCTTTACAGGCTATTTGACAGGTTAGCTATTTCAATATAAATTCCCTTGAATTATTTATTGATTATTATAAAAAAGACTTAATACTTCTTTATTGTTAAAAATAGGCATTAGGCCTTTGCTAAACTCTAGAATAAAATATATCCATAATTTGAGTACTGATCTAGCGCTTGTCAAGGCAAGACATCACTTTTACTTCGTGATAGTTTTCAACTGTGAAATCCAGTTTTATATCAATTACTGCACTGTTGATTCCGGGACCCCTCATATTTAGATTTTATGAAGAAAGGGGCCCATGCTCGTAAGTTTCTTTGAAATGTCATTTTGATGAGTTGAGGAAAGAAGCGAGCGTTCAGTATATTTAGCGATATTTTATTCACGGATACAATATAATTAGCGATGTCTCTCACGAAAACGTATTTGGATGAGCGTATGTACAACTTAAAGCAACTGGTAGAAAATCTTCGTAGGGAGAATGCAGCGTTGAAACAAGAGAACACTGGCTTGAAATCTGCTCTTGTGGCAGTTAAAAACCAGTTTTTAAGAACTGAATTGTATGTTAAACGCAAGAATCTACTTATCCATGGAATTCCTAACAAGGAAAATGAAGATATCGAAGAAACCGTTAATAATTTTTTGTCAGAAATGTCGGTACGGAACTACAGGGATATTAAGTTCACGGCCATCTATAGAATTAGAAGCAAGGCTAAAAGTCCCAGGAACGAAACTTGCGTCCGGCATCGGACCTTATTCTTCTATCTGTTCTAAATCTTCGACATAAGGATAGTATTATGGCTTGTGTTGGTCATCTAAGAAATACGGGGAAAAGCGTCAGTATTGACCATCCATTCGAGCTGGCCAGACGTTGCAAACAACTTTTGAGTACGGCTTATAATTTAAGAGATTGTAAAGTTGCCTCCTATAAAGTGTCTCATACCAAAATGGTTCAGAAGGGGACTAGGTTATGGCTAGAATCTAAAAAGACTTCGAGTTCTAACTGGATCAAGGTTGATGACGCATGCTACGACCCGTTTACCCTAGTTTTCCCCACGGCCAATTCTGATTTCGATTCTGACGCAAGATTACTAGTGGTTGCTTGCTACCGCTTAATATGTTATATCTTCAAAAAATGAGCTGTTCGTTAATGTTATTTATCTTTTTGTATTTTTCACTTTTTTTTGTCTTTCTTTACCCTCAGTATTTACACCTTCCTGTGCTATTTTACTTGTTTTTTTTTTTTTTTTTGTTTCAGAGAAAAATAATCAAGTTCGTGTCATAGCCTTTTTAATTCGGATTAGGATGACGTCACCGGTGTTCACGCGACTACAGCATGTCTCTCTGTCACCTGCATCGGTAAGTAATTGTGGTTGAGACTGATTCTCTGTTGGGGATTAACGCTAACATAACACTAGGGAAATTAAGTGATTATGAATGTGGGAGAGTTAATTTTAATGAAATTATAAATAATCCGGTTGGTAAAGCCCCCAATATGAATTTATATGAAATGTGTGTTTTTGGAGGAGCTGAGGTTTTGGGACTCCGGAGCTTGGTGGGGTGATGCATTTCCGGTTGTGCATCTAAACGTTCAGGGCCTTAATTCCTCGTTTGATGATATTCAATTATTATGTAGGAATTCGTGCCCTGCATTTATGCAGGGCACATAATGGTCTCTGTGAAACATTTTTGAGCGAGAAAAATCAGGTACTTTTGGATATTCCCGGTTATATGTCGATATTTCTTAACCGCAAGACGGCCCAAAAAGGTGGACTCGGATTATACATCCGAAATAATTTTCAGGCTGTACTAAGACATGATTTATGTACAAATAGTGAAAAGGTATTTGAGTCACTTTTTATAGAAGTCCCGCTAAGGAAAGGGTAATAATAGGCGAAGTATATCGTTCTCCAAGTGGGTCTATAACTCAATTTATGGAAACATAAGAAGATGTTCTTGGAAAAGTTTGCTGAAAAATCCGAAATTGTATTGATGGGTGACTTTAACCTTGACCTTGCGGAACCGTCATCTAGACAGGCTTCTGATCTTTTGTCTTTACTAATTTTGTATGGATTAGCTCCTTGTATAAACATACCGACAAGGATTTCTAACCAGTCAGCACCATCAATTGACAACACATTTTCAGCACTACACTTTCTCAATAACGCAGTCCTGCTATTTGATACTTCCGACCATTTGCAAGTTGCACCCTTGTTTCCCATCCTCCAAACTCCAAAAAGATTAGTCCTCTAGAAGGCACCGACATTCTGTTGCTCACCAGTGGAGCTGGATAGACTGAAAGAAGATCTGAGTACATCTTCATGGGACTTTTCATTACCAGAAAATATTAATTTGGGCAATTATAACGATATATTTGGCCAGTTATATGACTCTGTCAATGAAAAATTCATGGCTTATTGTCTAAAAGCTCCTTTAAGGAATCCTCGATCAAAAAGATCAACACCCATAGCTCCCTGGCTAACATGGGGAGTCCTCAAGTCAATAAATAGGAAGCAGAACCTCTAGAAAGAGTACAAAAATAGACCAAGTGATGCTAAACTAGAAGCATTTAAGTTGTACCGTAATATGCTGAAATCAATTATTTGGAGAGCTAAAACAGTATATTTTACAAAGAGATTTGATGATTGCGGTAAAAATATAAAGAAGACGTGGGACGTGATTAAGGAAGTTAGTCGGCCATCCAAAAAACTAGAAGGTCTCCCTAAGTCTCTTATGGTAGACGATCAACTTATCACAGAAAAGGGGCAAGCACGACATCATATGAACAAATTCTTTGCGGAGATAGGAAAATCAACTGCTAATAACGTTTCCCACTGCTCGGTGTCACAGACTTGGAAGCAGTTCCTAGGCCCCCCGTGCTTGAAATCAATGGTTCTTGAGGACGTTACGGTGCAGAAAATTACAAATTTTGTTTTGTCTTTAAAGAATTCTTCAACAGGTTTTGACAAAATTTCTGCTAAAGTAATTGAACATATCCTTCCATCGATTATCACCCCGCTTTCCCATTTGATTAATAGGTCATTTCAACTAGGAGTATTTCCTCAACGCCTTAAATTGTCGCGTTTGATAGCTCTCTTTAAAGGAGGTGACCGTGAGGATCCTGGGAACTATAGGCCGATCTCTCTTTCGTCAGTGTTCTCTAAGATATTTGAAAGGCCAATGCTCAAACGTCTGGTGAGATATCTTGAAGCGAATTTTTTTTTCCATCAAAATCAGTTTGGGTTTCGCGCAAAGTATTCTACAGAACATGCTTGTAATAAACTTCTCCAGGTTGTATAGCGATCTTTAGATTCTAATCTTATTCCTGCAGCCATTTTTCTTGATGTAAAGAAAGCTTTTGACAGCCTTACACACAAGATCCTCATTGGTAAGCTTTCTCATCATGGTGTGCGTGGGGAAGCATTATCTTGGTTCTATTCATACCTTACTGACAGATCTATTGCCATGGAAGATACAGACAAGGAAGTTCCAATTGAATACGAAGTACCCCAAGGTTCTATTCTTGGGCCAACCCTTTTCCTGATATATGTGAACGACCTATACCGACTTCTTAACACCTCAATTCCCAGTGTATGCTGTGGATTGTGTCACAAATGTCACTCTCAGACTATGTCGGTGTCCACATCTGATAGTCGAGAAGAACTGGTAGCATTTGCAGATGACACTACTCTAGGTGCCGCAGCTCCGGATGAGTCATCCCTTATTCTAAAGTTTCAAACAATGACTGAGAAGATACTCAATTGGTTTGACATAAATCAACTAGCTTTAAATGTAAAAAAGTCGTATCTTCTTATTTTTTCCCGTACAGGTGTGAGCTGCCCCACAATTACTGAAGTTCGTACACAAAGAAGCTCCATAAGTCACCCCCTGGATCGATATGTGTAATTCCTGTGTGCTCTGTTGGATGAAAGCTCGTCGTTTAAGTAACACGTTCAAGCAATAGTCGTAAAAACTTCCAGCGAACCTGGACTCATTCAAAAGGTAAAGTGTTCCTTTTCTCTTTTTGAACTCCATTTTTCATATTACTCTTTCGTTTTCCCTTATATATGTTACTGTTCGTCTGTGTGGATGTCTACATTTCCTTCTGTACTTGCTCCTGTTCATATTCTTCATGAGAAAGCGGTAAGAGTTCTCCAGTTGACTACACACACTCCTGTTGATCTCCTTAAGATTAGAGATATTTATGTTATATCTCTATCTTCTTTGGCATATCAATTCTTCCACGGAGATCTCCCATTTTGTTTTTCTGGACTACTTAAGCTAGTAGGAGAATTAAATTTGTATGCAGTTCGAAACGGGGAGGATGTAATGATTCCGGCTACTCCCTCGGTTCGTTCAGCCTTTAGTCTGGTCGTGACTGTGGGACGTGCTTGGAACTTGGTTCCTGCTGAGATTTGTCAGTCACGAACACTTGGCTCTTATAAAAGACAGATGAAAAGTTTCTTATTAAAGGTAAATATTAAATAATTTATACTTGCTTTATGGTGTTTTTTTTGTTTTTTTTTTTTTTATTTTTTGTTTTTTTTTTTGGGGGGGGGGTGTTTTTGTTTTGTTGGCGTTGGATCCTCGATGATGTAGAGAATTTGATTTTTTTATTTATTGTCGGGTGATAGGAGGGTCGCTGTTTCGTGTGGACTGCAGGTGAGTTGACTTCTTTTCCTTATAGATTTATAAGTTAGACATTGTTTAGTATTGTTTATGCCAAGTTTTAATATTAGTCATTTATTCTGTGTCGTTTTCCAAATAACGAACCATAGAGCCTTTTGGAATACTGTTTTTGTTATTGTTATTTATGGAAATAAATGGAACTTGAACTTGAAAGTAATTTGTAGATCCTCCGTTATTGTAACTTAGTATTATTCTAGGGGCTTCAGCCCCCTCTCAAGTGTTAAATTTTCCTGAATCCAGGTACTTTTTTGAAATTATTAAATAGAAACCCCCCCCCCTCTTGAAAGAAAATCATGCACGTTACTGGTCGATGGGCTTGACCGTCCTAAATTCAAATCCCGTGGAAAAATTAGAAAAATATTTACAGAAAGATTATATTTCACAGGCAATACTGCTATTTTTCGCTTTGCTGTGAAACAGACTTCATATTTTAATTGTGTTTCTACTTCTGAATGCAAACCCTTGCTTCAAATTTGCTGACCATACTAGAATAAAGTGTAGCTTTTTAGACAAAAAGTGTTACCTTTTTAACATTTGCTGTCGTACCAACAAACTAAGTATCTTAATCAAAGTCTAAGACCAATTTAACCTTATAGAGGCAATTGTTTTAGAAAAATAAAATTGTGCTACTCGAGCTTAGACTGACATCTTGCTGTAAAAGATATTGCTAATAGCAGAATCTCTGATGATGGTGCAGAAAGATGGCAGTCGATTGATGCCACCGGGGAGCTGCAGCGGGACATTTGGCCTAAGCCGTGAGTCACTAAACCAAGGGATAAGAAAAACAAATGAAAAGGTAGGTGTTTTCTAAGCTAAAAACTGGAAATAAAACGATAAGGTGGGACATCCCTTGCATATCCTATGTGCATAAAATATATACAATTTTGAACTACTGTAGATGAAATTCATGATGTATGCAAGAATTTGGATCAGTAGCAAGATATATTCCTTGTGTTGTAAAAATACGACATCGAACGATCGTGGCTCAAAATCGTGTAACGAACAATTAGAAAAGACAAATAAAAAGGATGAAGAAAATAGTATAATTTAATGTTAGCGATTATGTAGTAGGGGTCCTTCCTACATAATAGCTCACACCATCCCTCAGGGATAGTGGATCATTGAGTAGGCAGGGTTTGTCGTATGTTTAATTTTTGTTTTCTTTCCAGATGGCGGAATTTTGCGACAGAGTAAGAAAACGAGCTCAAAATTGTCAAATTGACACAGAAGAAGCAGCCAAGTATATTTTGATATTCCAGGAGAAATGATGTCAGAATTGTCGAATGATGATGATGGATATGATCCAGACTTCCTGTCTCCATAAGATCTTAACAGTGATTTTGATCAAGACTTGTTGCCTCTACTTGACAATCGTCCCTTCTTTTTGGAAAAGGATGACATTAAGGCTAGCAGTGATCCCACCGACAATGACTCTGGGGAAACTCCATCCTCTAGTCAGCAACAGCAGCTGGTAGCAGCAAGTACTTAAAAATCAAAGAAGAAAATCGAAAGTCCAAGAAAAATTCTGCTGGAGAAAATTAGAGATAGAAAAAGTTGATCTGTCTTGGAAAGGTATGCCTCACCAAGTTCCGAACATTGGAGACTCCACTGAAATACTTCCAGAAATTCTTTGACAATGAACTTCTTGAGCTGATAGTTGAACAAAGTAACGTCTTTGAACTTCAAACTGAGGGATGCAACCTCTACCTCACTGTCGAAGAGCTAAAGAATTTCATGAACATTATTCTAATATTGGGGATAATAAAAGTTTCCTATTATCGAATGCATTGGGAAGCAGCTTCCAGATACCCTGCAATTGCCGACAAGATGGGCCGACAAAGATTTGATAAGATCAAATGTTTTTTTTTTCATTTCAACGACAACGAAAAAGCTAAGAAACATGGAGAACAAGGATTTGACAAGCTATACAAGATTCAACCCGTCCTGGGTCATTATCCGTTCTAAGTAAGCCCCGAAGAACACCATTCAACGGACGAGAAAATGGTTCCTTTCAAAGGACGAAGCAACTTGAGACACTATCTACCACAAAAACCGACGAAGTTGGGAATAAAAGTGTTCACAAGATCTGGTGTTGCAGGTTTTGTACATGATTTTGAAGTTTATATAGGTAAGGGCACTCTTGTTGAAGATGACATAGAGCCAGATCATGGAGTTGAAGGCAACATAGTTTTACATCTGGTGAGTACCTTACCAGAGAATAAGAACTACAAGATTTACTTTGACAACTGGTTTCCGAGCTTGAAAAAAATGAGTTTGCTCAAAAATAAAAAATTCTCTTGTATTGGTACGTTGAACAAAGCACGACTGAAGGGCTGCCCGCTCCTCACAGATAGTGAAATGAAAAAACAAGAGAAAAAACTTCCGATTACAGGACTGACATTCATTCTGGTGTTTTGTAGTGAAATGGTTAGATAACAACGCGGTTTGCTTGGCTTCGACATATGAGGAATAACGACACAGGATACGTGCAGGCGCTGGAACGTTAAGGATAAATCTAGGGTTGGCGTTTCAAGGACAGCCATTGTCTATGAGTACAGCCGTCATATGGGTGGCGTATATCTAGCAGAAATGCTGTAAAATATGTGCAAAACTCATCTTCGGACACGAAAATAGTATATGAAAATTTTCTGTTGGCTTATTGACACAGCAGTCTGCAATAGTTAGCTTCATTTCAGGTCAAACGTCAAAGCACTCACTTTAAGGACAGACAAACCGATGATCTTGGGAGCCTTCAGGTCTGAAGTAGCAGTAGGGTTGTATGCCTTGGCATGTGTGAGTAGAGTACTAAGTACCATTTTGGGGACACTATGTTCCTTCCAATGGTATTTAGGGACACTCTGTTCCTTCCCATGCTATTTGGGGACACTATGTTCCTTCCCATGCTATTTGGGGACACTATGTTCCTTCCCATGCTATCTGGGGACACTATGTTCCTTCCCATGCTATTTGCGGGGACGTATACACCTTTTCAAAGAGAGTGAGTATCCTCTCACGAGGCCTTCCATTTTGCTGGGACGTATAGGAATTCCCATACTACTTGCTGGGACCTCCACATCTTTTCAAAGAGAGTGAGTATCCTCTCACATGGCATTCCATTTTGCTGGGACGAATAGGAAATCCAAACTATATGCTGGGACCTCTACACCTTTTCAAAGAGAGTGAGTATTCTCTCACACCTATACTTCCTTGGTACCTTTCCAAACAAAGTGATAAGAAAAAACACGTCTTTACAAACTTCATTCATCATGATAGTGTATAAGATTGAAAACCTACAAGAAAACCTACGCCTGAGGCAGTGTAGTTGGAGTGATTTTCATTCGCCCTTGAGATTTTGTATATAGCGGACATACGTTATGATTAAACTTTCATAAAGTTCAAAGACATCATGGATAAAGCATCTGATATTATTGACTTGGAAGCTTTGGCTACAGCGATTTATTATGTGAGTTCGGTTTATTAAATTTTCATAATTTATTTCCAAATAAAATCATTTTACATTTTCACCCCTCCAGTAAATTCTAATTCAGGGTATACCCCCCCCCCCCACAATACAAACTCCACTATATGATGGTCATATTAGATAGAAAGCGTAAAATACACTCTTTTTCCATTAAGCAAATCCCATCTTCCCTCCCTTCTCTGTTTACGACTTTAATTCATTCATTATAAATAATTCTTTCGCTCAAAAATGTCATTTTCCCATCATGCATTTAAATTATCAAAATAGAATGTGCCCTCTTTGCAGTTTAGATAAAACTGTGTGTGATTAAGATTTTAATCCTCTTACAAGAGGGATGATTTTGTAAACAGCCTTCGCACGCGCATTACCCAAATTATGAAAACAAAGGAACAGAAATGATTATGGGTACATGTTTTGCATAATTCTAGACGGTTTGAAAAAAGGGATGAATTATTTGAAAAATCAAAAGAAATATTTTTTTGACATGAAAATTATGAATATGTTAGGAGCAAAAAGTCCTTCAGAATGTTTATTATTATTCCTTTTTCTATAGCTTTCTTTCGATAAAGTGTCTTTTATATTCTCAAGGGGGAGGGGGTGTAAACAAGCAAAGTATTAGGAAAGAAAGAAAACTCTTTAAGCTATGGGGCGGGTTGGCCAAAGTAGATGCATGTCTCTTGTTCTCTAAACGAAATACATCCTTTGTTAACAGAACTGAAAAAAGATTGCTTTTGCAGACAATTACACCTAATGAGAAGAGTGTTCTATTTTCAAATTTCTTTGATGAAAGCAAATAATGTTTCAGTTAAATATTCAAAGTTTTACCTTCATGGAAAGAAAGGGATGGGGCATTTTAAAGGCTCTTATTTTCGAATTCATGGGTTTTATAGATGATTAAGAGGCTTATGATTAAGGATAAATGCTTTGCGTAATTCTAGAAGGTTTGAAAAAGGGGTGAATTATGTTTTGGATCGAAAAATAAACTATTTCCGTAAAATATGAACTAAAAAGGTTTTTGACTGTAAATTCTAATCTTTTGCAAGAAAATTATGGAAAATACATTTCTCTGGCTCAAATGTGAAACTTTTGTTAGAAAAAAAGTTCAGTTTTGGATCGAAAAATAAACTAATCGAAAAATAAACTATTTCCGTAAAATCTGAACTAATAAAGGTTTTTGACCGTAAACTCTAGTTTTTGTAAGAAAATTATGGAAAATACATTTCTCTGGTTCAAATGTGAAACTTTGGCTAGAAAAAATTTCAGTTTTGGATCAAAAAATAAACTATTTCCGTAAAATCTGAACTAATAAGGGTTTTTGACTGTAAACTCTAGTTTTTTTAAAGAAAATTATGGAAAAAATACACCTAATGAGAGGAGTGTTCTATTTTCAAATATCTTTGATGAAAGCAAATAATGTTTCAGTTAAATCTTCAAAGTTTTACCTTCATGGAAAGGAAGGGATGGGGCATTTTAAATGCACTTATTTTCGAATTCATGGATTTTGTAGATGATTGAGAGGCTTTTATAAAAATCTTTCACTAATTTCCTTTCTTCTTCTCTAATATTATTATCATATACTAAATTTTTCTTCTTTTTTAAAGGAGGATTCCAACAAATACTCTCCCCCTGAAAAGAGAGCAAGAGGGAACGATGCCACACCAATGCAAGCTGCAAGGCCTTCCATCATCAGATATGATGGTTCCTTTACTCAAACTCCAGACCAGCCAATGGTCCCTCAACTTTTAATACCCTGATCATCTGATACCAGTTTCTACTCTGTACTAACCTATTCAAACCCCTGCAACCTGGCAGAAAACTGAAAAGAGAGTGGGCGGCATCTCATAATGACTTAGTCTCGTCTACTCAAGATCATGAGGTTGCCCCCTTCATGCTTTGCCAGGGCCTTCAGGCACACAAGTGCAGTCTGAATTTGGAAATGTAAGCATTTTTACCTCTACTTTCTACCTGGTTATGGAAAAATCTACTTATTTCTTTCCAACTTTTTTTAGCCTTTCCTTTTTACCATTTTTCAACACTGTAAAAGTGTGTCAGAGATATTAAAATATTAGTCCCCCACCCCAACCATTGTTTTAAATTTCTCTGCTCTCTCCCCTCAGAGATACCTAAATATAATGTAATTTTTTTTGCTTGTCAAAGAAACCACTTTTTTGTTATTAGTCAAAACATTGCATTGTCTATGCCACACCAAACTAGCGAATATTTATCGGCGGGGGGCGGGGCTTTTTAGGTGTTCATTTTTTTCAATGTAATTAAAAAAAATTAACTAAGTTCGATTTTGGCCACTTTATGTGAAGTTTTGGGGCAAGTATTTAGTTAAAATAAAGCTAGGAGGGGGAATTTAAGTTTTGAGGGAGGTGTAAAAACGCTACTTATTTAATACCCCGGTAAACATCTGACTTGAAATGCTTCAGAATAAATAGGGTATTGCGTCTTTCTGAACTTTCGGAGAGTGGGGGCAAGTATTTAGTTAATATAATGCGAGGAGGGGAAATTAAGTTTCGAGGGAGGTGTAAAAATTATACTTATCTAATAACCCTGTAAACATCTGACTCAAAATGCTTCGGGACAAATAAGGCTATTGCTTCTTTTTGAACTAATCGCAGTTCTTTGACAAATATTTTTATAATGTACTTTACTTGATATCTATTACAAATAGTAGATTTGTAAACGGGTAGATTTGTAGGAAAAGGAATCTGCTTCTAGTCTGATCGCTATTTTTTATGGATGGCTAGATTTGTAGGAAAAAGAGTCAGTTTTTTTTAATAAGGTATTAAGACAATTATTGAGTTGATATTTTTTTACTGTATTTTATTTCTATTGGTCAAACGTTGCGATGTGTGTGTGTGAGCGTGTACGTGTGTGTGTGAGCGTGTACGTGTGTGTGTGTGTGTGTGTGTGTGTGTGAGCTTTCGTGTTTGTGTGTGTGTGTGTGTGTCTATGTGTTTTTTTGTGTGTTAGTGTTTTTGTGTGTGTGTGAGTTTGTGTTTGTGTGTCTCTTTTTGTGTTTATGTGTGTCTATGTGTGTGTGTATGTGTGCTATTAGAAAAATTTGAAATTTATTATGCACTTGTCTTATAAATAATGCTATAAGCAAAATTTGTAATTTATTATGCATTTGTTTGATAAATACGAATCCAATTAAGAAAAAAAAACAACATTTGTTTGATAAATAATATGAATACAAATCTCAATAGATTTAAAAAAAACTTTATTTTAGGAGGGGCGGGGGGTAACAAAATAAAATGCCACCCAGATCTGTCAGCTACAGGGGGGGGGAGGTTCAAAGTTTCAGATTTGCCACGGGTCTGCAATGCTTTAAATATGCATTTTTAGCAGCAGCCCATAAAACATGAAGAAGTGATTCAAGAATAAAAAATCTCGACGGACTTGCACGTAACGGTGGTGACAATTTCCCTAGAGTAAATTTCAACTGTTTAGAGGGGAAGTATCCAGTGCCTCTAAAAGAGATAACTGTATTTGAAAAAGCAAATGAAAATCTCGGGCTAGGGATGGCTATCCTCCAGTATGGCACAGAATTTGTAAATGGGGGAAAGAAACCAAATAAAAAAGGGGTTTTATATTCAGTTAGGACACCGTTGGTAGATTATGTTGAAAATTGGGTTTGGATTATCCATGAGCCCCCTAAAGATGTAAATTCCTATGGCCATTTTTCCCCGTTACGGCAATAAGTCGACTCTTATCTCAAGGTGTTCAGAAAGGGGAACGTCACTATTGCCCCATGTGCCTTTCTCCATTTAGATCTGAACGGAAATTGGCGGATCATATGAGATACTTCAAAATTCGTGGCAATAAAGGAATAGAAAAACCGGCAGAAGGCAAAGATACTTTACAATTTAAAAACTTCCAAGATTCGCTGCTACATTTTTATAAAATATCTTTAGGTTGTGAATCAACACTGTAGAAGGTATCAGACCCATCATGGCCAATTACACTTAAGGAACTTAAACTAGTTACGTGTTCTTATGCGCATGCCCGTCGCAGTTTAAATAATAAAATGCAATTGGACGATTTTTTCTTTACTATGGATGAGGAGGGCGGCATGGGAAAGTTATTGGTGTGTTTAATAGAAACAGCGAACGGTGCAATTTCACGATTGCGTCACACCAACTACCCAATGTCATTATCAGATAAGGAGCAACGGGCAGTAGAAAAGGGGACAATTTGTTGGGTTTTTAGGGCTGCATTGCCCCAAAAGATGCTGTCCATGATCACAATCATCTTATTGACCCCAATTCAACCAGGAAAAGTAACTTTCGGGGGTGGGCTCACAATTCATGTAATTTAAAAATTAAACAGCTACTCTTTCTTCCGGTTTTTATACATAATTCTAACTATGATCTGAAGTATTTGCTACCAGCAATGGCACATCTTCAAAGAAATGGAAAAGTGGATGATGCATGGGTGATAGACAGCTTTTCCTACAAAATCATTCCTAAATCATCGGAAAAATTTCTTGTTTTGGAATTTATGTGGATATATGTTGAAGACGACATTGAGTACACGAATAAAATTCGTTTTTTAGATTCCTACAGTTTTTTCCCCAAATCATTGAGCGAATTAATTCAAGGGCAGAAAAACGATGACGGCTGCAACGCTTTCCCCCTTCTCAAGCAACAACTTCCAAATGATTTATATGATTTGTTGACGATCAAGGGCATATATCCTTATGATTATTACTGCTCCATGTCGAGATTCGCCAAGGAAACTATTCCCTCGATCGAATCGTTTTACGACAGTCTACACGATCGTAGGTGCACCCCTGATGAATACAGTTTTGCTAAAAAAGTGTGGGCAGAGGGAGGGTGTAAAAATGGGTTTGACTACTGCAAGCTGTATTTGTCGAGTGATGTGTTAATTTCGTTAGACATTATGCGTAAAATTACGGACAGAATATATGGGGAATTTAATCTTGATTTAGGGTATTATTTTTCATCTCCTCATCTGGTAATAGACCTCATCCTAAAACTTAGCGGGGAAAAAATCGGGCTGATCACCGACATCGATCAGCACCAGTTCATCGAAAGGTCAATGAGGGGTGGATACGTTTTTAATGGGGATCGTATCTTGGAAACTGATCCAACTGGAGAGAAGACAGGGACAAAATCAGATGCAGTTTTCCTTGATATGAATTCCCTCTACCCCTCGGCCATGTCCCATTATGCGCTACCCTGCGATGACTATAAATGGCTCAATGACCCTCAAACCTCCAATTTCCCCAAAATTCACAGTGTTGAGGAGAATGGGCCGGTTGGATAGGTTTTTGAAATTGATTGGGAGATACCAGTTGAGCTTCACGATTCGGTAAAGGATTTTGTTTTTCCATGTATCAATAGACCTGTGTCTAGGGACTCTTTGAGCCCCCACAACAGATGTTTGGTCGAGGTGGATGGATTGCATTGGTCACCTTCAAAACAAAAACTTATTGCCGACCTTCTGCTGAAGAAAAATATTGTTGTACATCGTGTGGCTTTAAAATGGATGTGCAGCAACGGTTTCAACGTCACAAAGGTTCATAGAGCCCTCCAGTTTAGTCAAAAACCCTATCTGAAAACGTTTGTTGACACTTTTGTCAAGAAACGTTCTGAAGCGCAAACAAAAGTCAAAAAAGAAATCTATAAGCTCAATTTAAATTCGGCTTTTGGTAAAATGTGTGAAAGTGTTCGCAATAGGAATCTTTGTGACTTCGTGACCGATCCCAAACAATGTGCTCGAATTATTGCCGATCCAAACTACACTTCCCTTACAGTCATTGGCCCGGACATGGTACTATTGAATAGAAAAAAAGAAACATTGTATTGAATAAAAATATTGCTGCAGGCAGTAGGATCTTAGAGATCTCTAAAAACCTCATGTTGGAATTCTACTACAATGTGGCTAGAGTACAGTGGCCGGAGAAGGGGCAAGTAGAGGTCTGCTACGAGGACACAGATTCTCTACTGCTAAAAGTAAAAACTTCAAACCTACTTAATGATTTGGCGCACGGTGAAATCATCTGCTCGCGGATGGACTACACTAATTGGAGTGGGCTTTACCCAGAGCTTGTGAAACGTCGGGCGCCAAATCAGCGTTTAGTTTTTAAATCAGAAACGGGAAGAGACATGATTTCCCGTGGTATGTTTGTAAGTCCGAAGGTGTACTTTATACAGACATACGACGAGGAAATCAAAAAACGTCTTAAAGGAGTACCCACGCACTATGTGGATAAGAATTTCGACATGAACGTTTATAGGAATTGTATTGTTGAAAATAAAATTCCAAGAGCAAAATTGTTGGGAATTCGTTCACTGAACTACAGGAACTTATAAATTTCCCAAACCTTGGGGGTGGGGGCATTGTACGTACAATGGAACGATGTTGCTTTTCCTGTTGCTTAATTACTTCTGGCAGTTGAAAATTGCCCTCGGTCAAATTTAAACAAAGTTCGGATATTAGATTAAGATCCAATAGGATGTAGTCATAGGGTTTATTAGTTGCCTAATTGTACGCTGAGAGCAGAAATTTAGGTGCCCAGGAATATATTTGTTTATTGAGGGTTATTAGCGGGCTAGAATCACGAACAACTCTGTAGATGATATGATAGGTGCAGTTCAATGCAAGTGTTCGCATACATTTGCTCTGATGAAAGAGGTTGTGTAGAACTAGAGTAATGAAAATCTGTTCATGATGAGAGCGAACGGTGAACAATTGCAGCATTTCCTGGGACCCTTGTTCAATAGATTCAGCCAGATCATCAATAATCAGCCAAGAATTTGGTTCAATAATGTTGAACACATTAAGTCCCTGTATAAATTGTATCCGCACCAATCCCGCCGTGCCAATTGCTTTTATTTTATCGTATGACTCCTGCCAAATACTGTAACAATAGTAGATTTTTTTCGGCTTTTCCACAAGCATTTTATCGCAATTTTTAATTATTTTAGTTAAGAGTGTCGTTTTGCCTGACATTGATGGACCGCACAGAAACGATCTGAATGGTGTTTTAAATTTATACATGTTCCCTTCAACAGTTCACCTACAACTAACGGTAGACTATAGTTGCCTAATGACTAAATAATTTTCCCTACTAGTCCGTTCAAGAATAATGAGAAGAAGAACAAAGGCACTATCCCTTTGAATTTCCAATCTAATGAGCCCTATTTCAAATTTCTACGACAAAGCTTTCAATAAAAACCTTATTTCCCCCAGGGTATAACTGACAACCCTTGCCCTGGCGCTTGTGGGGGGAGTGTCATCCTCAAGGATATAATTTCCTGACCTTCAACTACTTTTAAACAAAATGGCTATCTGAAAATTTTGATTGGATTTTTTTGGATGAATCGTTGGCGTGGAAGGTGTGGTAGTTGCCTTCCAATCACTTTCGACTATTAATAAGAACACTAGCCTTTTTAATTTCCAATCGAATGAACCCTTTTTGAAGTTCCTACGACAACACTTTTTATAAAAACCTTATATGCGTCCAGGGTATAACTTACAACCCTTGCCCTGAGGGCTGTGAGGGGTTTGTAATCCTCAAAGACCTAATTTCCAGAACTTTCAACTACGTTGGACAAAAAGACTATCTCAAAAGTTTGATTGCATATGTTTGGGGAAAAGGTGGGCGTGATAGGGGGATTAGTTGCTCTACAATCTCTTTTGGCTATTAAAATGGGCCCTAGCCCTTTGGATTTCCAGTCGAATGAACCTTTTTTGAAATTTCTACGACTTTGCTTTCTATAAGAACCTTACATACCGCCAGGGCATAACTTACAATCCTTGCCCTGAAGGCTGTGGGTGAAGTATCATCCTCAAAAACATAATTTCTGGACTTTTTAGCTACGTCGAACAAAATGGCTGTCTCAAAATTATGATTTGATATGTTGGGGGCAATGATGGGTGTGAGAGGGGTGTTTGTTATCCTCCAATCATTTTCGACTATTAAAAAGAGTGCAGACCCTTCTAATTTTCAATCGAAGGAGCCCTTTTTGAAGTTTCTACGATATCCTATCTGTAAAAACCTTATATACCCCCATGGCATAACTTGTAACCCTTGCCCTGAGGGCTTTGAAGGGGGTTATCATCCTCAAAGATCTAATTTCTAAAACTTTTAACTACGTTGAACAAAATGGCTATCTATAAAATTGGATTGGATGTACTTTTCAATATCCAATCGAATGATTGCTTTTTAAATTTTCTGCGAGAACACTTTCTATGAAAAAATCTATACGCCCCCAGGGCATAACTTACAACCCTTGCCATGAGGGCTATGGCGGGACTCTCATCCTCAAAAACATAATTTTCGGATTTTTAACTACATTGAACAAAATGGCTGTCTCAAAATTCTGATTGGATGTGTATGGGGAAATGGTGAGTGTGAGAGGGGTTTTAGTTATCTTCCAATCACTTTCAACTATTAAAAAGGGCACAGGATCTTCTAAATTCCAATCGAATGAGCCCTTTTTGAAGTTTCTACGGCATCACTATCTATAAAAACCTTATATGCCCCCAAGGCATAACTTACAACCCTTGCCCCGAGGGCTATGAGGGAGTTATCATCTTCAAAGATCTAATTTATATAACTTTTAATTACGTTGAACAAAATGACTATCTAAAATTTTTGATTGGATGTGTTTGGGGAAAAGATGGGTGCGAGAGGGGGATTAGTTGCCCTCAAATCACTTTTTACTTGTAAAAAGGCACTAGCCCTTTGAATTTCCAATCGAATGAGCCCTTTTTCAAGTTTCTACGACAAAGCTTTCAATAAAAACCTTATATGCCCCAAGGGTATAACTTAAAACCCTGGCCCTGAGGGCTGTAGGGGGAGTGTCATCCTCAAGGATACAGTTTCTGGACCTTCAACTACTTTGAACAAAATGGCTATCTCAAAATTTTGATTCGATTTTTTTGGATAAATGATTGGTGTGGAAGGGGTGTTAGTTGCCTTCCAATCACTTTCGACTATTAAAAGGTCTCTAGCCCTTTGAATTTCCAATCGAATGATTCACTTTTGAAGTTTCTATGACAACGCTTTATATAAAAACCTTATATGCCCCCAGGGTATAACTAACAACCCTTGCACTGAGGGATGTGGGGGGGTTGTCATCCTCAAAGACCTAATTTCCAGAACTTTGAACTACGTTGAACAAGAAAGCTATCTAAAAATTTTCATTGGAATACTTTGGAGAAAAGGTGGGCGTGAGAGGTTAGTTGCCCTCCATTCACTTTCGACTATTAAGAAGGGCACTAGCCCTTACAATTTCCAATCGAATGAGCCTTTTATGAAGTTTTTACGACAACACTTTTTATAAAAACCTTATATGCCCCCAAGGTATAACTTACAACCCTTGTCCTGAGGGCTGTGGACGGAGTTTCATCCTTAAAAACATAATTTCCGGACTTTTTAACTACATCAAACAAAATGGCTGTCTCAAAATTTTTGAGTGGATGTGTTTGGGGAAATGATGGCTTATACTCCAAGCACCATCGAGTATTAAAAAGGGCAGAGGCCCTTCTAATTTTCAATCGAATGAGCCCTTTTTGAAGTTTCTATACCATCACTATCTATGAAAACCTTATATGCCCCCATGGCATAACTTACAAAGCCTTTTTTGAAGTTTTTACGACAACGCATTCTATAAAAACCTTATATGCCCCCAGAGCATAACGTGGAAGAGGTGTTAGTCGCCTTCCGGTCACTTTCGACTATTAAAAAGGGCACTAGCCCTTTAATTTTCCAACCAAATGAACTCTTTTTGAAGTTTCTACGACAATACTTTCTATAAAAACCTTGTATGCCCCCAGGTCATAAATTACAACCCTTGCCATGAGGGCTGTGGGGGGTTGTCATCCTCAAAGACCTGATTTTCAGAACTTATAACTACGTTGAACAAAATGGCTATCTTAAAAGATTGATTGGACGTGTTTTGGGAAAAGGTGGGCCTGAGAGGGGGTTAGTTGCCCTCCAATCACTTTCGACTATTAAAAAGGGCAGTAGCCCTTTGAATTTACAATCGAAGGAGCCTTTTTTGAAGTTTCTACGACAATGCTTTCTATAAAAACCTTATATGCCCCCAGGGCATAACTTACAACCCTTGCCCTGAGGGTTGTGAGGAGTGTCCATCTCAAAACATAATTTATATTTGGAAATCAACTACGCTGAACAAAATGGCTACCTCATAACTTTGATTGGACGTGTTTGGAGAAATGGTGGACGTTGGAGGAGTATTAGTTGCCTTCCAATCACTTTTGAATATTAATAAGGGCAGCAGCAATTCCAACTTCCAATCGAATGAGCCTTTTTCGAAGTTTCTACGACAATTCCTTCGATGCGAAGTCTCTGGTCTAAAGAAAAAAAAAATAAATATTACATTTTGCCAACATCGTTCTTTACATAGGCAGCGCAATTGCGCTACCTATGAAAGTGCAAATTATGTTCTGGTCTTGAAAAGGCATGGGGGTTGTCAGCCATACTCAAATTTTCCCTCGTTTTCAGTTTGAATCGGCTATTCATTGTAATTTCTGTTTGTTTCGGTTTTCATTTATTTAATGGTGATTTGTGATAGTTTTACTCTTTGAAGATTATTTGACTCTGTTTCTGCTCATATTCGGTTTAACGGAGCTCTTTACTTTTCTTTGAAAATCTTGTTTTTTGGAACATTTTTAAAATTAATTCACGTTAACTAACAGATTTAAAGTTTAATGATTTTATAAACTGAATTATAGTTTATTATACTTAAACATTTTATACTATTTGGGGTACTAATCATCCATTTTATCCCTTTTAACCTCATTTTGTACCATATTATTTATGCTATATCATATCATTATAATACTACATATGTGTTCATTATACTATATCACTATTTATTATAGTTTATATATTTTATAATCATATTTTTATTTTAGCTTATTTAATTATTATTGAATAAGAATATAATATATGTTATCGGCTACTTTTTATTTTCTGGCATTCTGAGTGTTGTATGTTTTTCTAAAACATTCCCACACCATCATAATGATTCCTTTTTTGGTGATCCTTCCTTTTTTTTAATCCATTTTTCCCTATAAGACTAACGATAGACTAAAAAAGTAAAATGAGAAGGTTAAAAAACGCTTTCATCTCCAAAAACACAATAGCGTTAAAAAATAAAATTTTTTTTCTGCTTCTTATACAAGTAGTGATGGTTCAATCTATTTAAGCGAGCCCAAAGGGGGTACACTATTGGAGCTAGTAACCTCTCAAGACGTTATTAGCTGCACCTGGGTCTTACGCAATAGTGTATTACACCTGTAACGGCATAGTACACCCATATGTGACATAATAGGGCATTGTTAAACTTATATAAATGTTGACTTTGGTTGTTACGTAATAGGGGGTGTTTTTTCTTTGGTTGTTTAAGAAACCCGAGAGGGCCAGGAAAAAACCTTCAGGGCCCCAAGTATGGACAAAGTCCAAATTGATCATAACCCACTTTTTTTCAGGTTCACACACAAATGATTTATTATCGGCAAAGAAAGGATTTTTCAGCTATTTCTAGGGACAGAAGCATTACATGATCCTCTATTTATTTTCTAGGAGAAAATGCCTGTTATTATTCTAGAAGGAACGAGTAATTTCCATTGTTCTCGGGGGTTACAAGACTCTATAGTAGAGTGTGTATTCTATCTGTCCTATATTAGATCTGAAATGTTCAAGTTAATTTTCTAAAATGGATGCAAAGACACATAAAAATTTAAAAAAGAATTGAATTACATTTTTATGTTGGTAATCCTCTGTGTATACTAAGGATACCACTCATTCCCCACCAAAAAAGGCGAGATTATGCCCATATTTGAGCCACTATAAATGACTATATTGGATTAACAACTAAAACCCTGCCTCCTCCTACTATAGCATGGTTCTTTCAGAGATAAATTTATCTAATTTTTATCAGGTCAAAATATAGGTTATTTATTATGTCTGCTATTTCAATGTGCCTTTCGCTAACCTGGCAGATTGGTTAAACACGCATTAATTATTATCCCTTAAATATCCACGATTCGCCCTAATCACTATTTGCCCCCTATTCAGCTTAGGCCTTGATTAACGTGAGCAGGCATCATTTGCCATAGGGTTAAATAATTGGACGAAAGGAATGCTGTTAACACCTGCTTTCGTCTACAAAAATCGACAACTTTTGAAGGTTTTAATAAGTTAAATCTTTGCGTAAAATTATATAAAAAAGCATGCTATATTACTAAAATGATGTACCTTGTCCAAAGGGCACAAGCCTTGGTTAATTAATATACTCTAACTGAATTATAAACCCAAATCACCAAGTAGAAACTTCTAGAGTGATAAAATATTTACTCGCATGTTTTCCTGCTTCTAATCTGTTGTAGTTAGATTACGTGTTCTTTAATAACAATCCTGTTGGCATCCCTCAAAAGGGACTTTCGCCCTGATTCTAATTTCAGTTTAAATATCTCAAATGAAAGTATTAGATTAATTCAGCATAAGACCTGAGTTTAGCCCAGCCGACAGAAATGTCTCTGAAGTTTATTATCTTATTTCAGTATTATTCTCAAAGGAAATTTACACAGGCTAGTTGTAGCTTTTTATCCTAGTTAAAAAGAACTTCACTTACTCACGTCCCTTGGTTCCGAGGCAAAAACACCTTGATTTGTCTCTGGTCCGTAGGTTATATTCAACTTTGTGCTTGATTCGCTTAGCGACCTTTTCCCAGCTCTTTTAGCCAATGCCCAACCTTTTTGTTAAAAAGTAATTTTTTCAATTATTTCAAGGCCTTGATTCTAAAGCTTGAAATAATATAACAATTTATGACATTCCTCTATGGTTTATACAAAACTAGTCTAGATTGGGTCTTCAAATATTTATTACGGGTTCAAAAGTCGTTTGATTCTTGAACAAAGAAATGTGACAACAAGAATTATGACTAATTACGCAAAGTGACGTTATTTTCAAATTCAAGCTAATTTGAAATTGTCGCTTTATTTTTTTATTATTGGAGCAAAGGGGATTCCAGATTTTACTGAAATTGAGTTAACAAACTACTCAAAAATAAGGCCTCTTTACAATCTCCCCCACTTAAAATCTTAGTATACTTTTTGTTTTAAAAGGAATAAAAGAAAAGAAACACAAATTTACTAAGAACCATTGTAAATCAATTTCTCCTTGAAGTAATTCTAAATTGAACCCCTGAGACTTTTTGTCTCGATAATCTGTCTATAATTTTCTTAAATTTTTAATATCAATCCTACTTGAAGAAGCTCGTATTTGCCTCACTTCATCTAGGCCGATGGTTGAAATAACCCTAATCTGAAAGTAGATTGAAAGTAAACATTCAATTTCGTCTTCCGAAATGTAGTAGACTGTTTAATCCTTTATCCTGAATATGGCAAAAGTTATTGAAAAAATACTTGAGCACAACTTGGTCTTAATGCAAGCTTTTCAAACTAAGCTTCATAAGTTTCAGGCTTTCTTTTTGCTTTTATAATTCAAGTGTTTGGTCACCAAGTAAAATGACGGCTTAGTCATAACTCTTGTCCCATATTATGAGTCATGACTGTACTTTGGTGAGGATATTAGAGATATCTTTTCAAATTGTAAGTGAATCCTAAAAGGAGTATTTAAAGGTGCCAGAAGGTCAAGTAACAATGGAAGACTTGAAGAACCAAAGGAAAACAACAAATATATTCTACGAGGAAAAAAATTGTACCAGTTCTCTATGTAAAAAAAGACGACTTATGAAAAATTGAACCTTTCGAACATTCTGAACTCATCTCTTTGTGGGAGACAGAAAAATCACAAATTATTACCAGTTTAAGTTGGTGTGCGGTTACGTTACAAGGAGTAGTTTATATAATTTTCATGATCCATATCCTATATTTGACGGATATTTTAAATCCTATCGGCAGTGCCTTTAATTTTCAACAATATTCTAAATCCTATGGTCGATGCGATTTAGTCTTATAATTGTTCCTTACATGGTGCTATTACTATATTTTTACTAATTTGCATTGCTTTATTATTCGCTCTAAGTTGCGATTTTCCTCTGGTATCAATTGACCGAATATCGAAGAGGTCACGAGTGAAAATATTTTCTCTGAGAGTGGGGTAACTACTTCTAACTTTATCTCCTCTCTAGCAGAGTTCATACTTCTTTACTGCCTCGTCAACCTGGCAGTACTTATTTCTAAAGACACCATATGGTCTTAATTTATTTTAGGTTTTGACAGCTCCCATCTGGGCCCCCAAAAAAAGGACTTGAATGCAGGAGACGGATGACTCCATTAATTAGTATTTTTGTAAAATGCTCTTAAATTGGCGTCTTTTTTCTCGTCAAAATCATCCAGTGTATACAATAAGCCATTCACGGGAGCCAAATGGAGATCTCCTAACCCTTTACTAAAAAATGGGATTTCCTTTCTTTCCTAAATTCGAAATTTCTGGTTCTGAGCTCTACCCAAAATGTCAAATCTTGGAAATTTTTCAATATCTTTCTTACTTTAGAAGCCATTTCAGTAATATGCTAGCTTTCTTTGTCTCAGTTTTTTGCCTGGGAGACTCCAATCCAGGTTCATGATCATGAATACTCTGTGAGCATATGTATATGCAACCTTTGCGTGCTGGGATGCAAACTTTTTCATATCTCTATGGATGCAAACCTTTTTTGCTTCCTTAAGAGGTGGACGCAACGGTTTTTTGCATCCTTAAGAGGTGGGCACAACCCATTTTTACATCCTCGAGAGGTGTCCTATCAACCTCCCTCTGAAGTACTTGACTCCCTGTCATGACATGTCCGTGACTCCTAGTCATACTAGGCCTACTCCGAACGGTTAGCCTATATCTAAAAACTACGGAATCTGGGCCTGTGCCTTCCGGTGGTTCCCTAACCATTGCTCGGAAGCCAGAGTACTTTCGGCAAAAATTGCCCTAAAAATTTTCTTGGGGTTGGTTTAAAGATGCTAGAGCTAAACAATATTTTGCTTTGCGTCCTATTTTACTACAGCGGACACACTTTGGAGGTTTTCCCCGTTCTTATTGTCTATGTGGAACCCCGCAAGTCCAGCATTTTATGTAAGCGTTTTTTTTTCAATAAATTTATTCCTGGAATAATTGCCCCTAGTTGGTCTTGACATATCTATTCTAAAATAGCTGGACTCTCCACCATTCAAACTTTTTTTTGGTTGTGATTATAATTTCCTACGTTTTGAAATTCTACTCTGGAGTCGTCTCTTTGTTCTCCAGGCGAAGTCCTGTCTCCTGAGTCAACCACCGCTGCTCCTAAACACATGTTTGAGGAGTCCCTATACATTGAATCAATTGAATAAAATCTCTTTGCAGCGCTAATAATTCATCTTTGTCGTCTGTTGCTTTAGTTTGTTCATGGACTTTCCTTCCAATTGAAGGGAGCATACCACTTTAAAAATACTAATAGTTATCTTATCTGCCGTTATGAGGGAAGATTGAATCTATCTGGACAGAAAGAGGTTGAAATTTTTAATTTGAAAATATAATTCGCCTTTATTTCCTAACCTATCTGTATAACATCAAGGTCGCCTTTATATAAATAGTTGCCGCGGGTTAACAAATGAAAGATTGACTAAAAAGATGAATGAGGTCCCCTTTTGTATAAACGTCAGAGAATACATAAGCGAGGAGTAATTTTAGTAGGTTAAACATATAATTTGAGATCTAATCAAAAATTTATTCCTAGTTTCCGAGAAACAATAATTTGAAGTAAAGGATCCTAATTACCTTAGTACCCCAGCCTTGTCTAATTAGCCAAGAGAAACGCTTGTAATTAGAAGTATTGATAGCCTAGAACTAAATTAGTCCTTTTTTCAGTAAACAATGTGGATTGAACAACGAACACACGCAATATATGATTAGCCAACCTAGAACAGGTATTGGAAGAATTCAGAATAATAAGAATCACAACATTTTTTCCTTTTTTTCTATGTAATAATAAGTATCAGTTGTCACTGGATTTTGAGTACCGATCTTACCAAACGCCTCAGTTATAAAACGCTACCTAAATTTTAGCCCTGATAAGTAGGGTAACCTTACAACTGGTGACAGCAGTACTCAAATTCGGTGCAGCTTTTTTTTAAGAGGGGGGGAAATAAAAATTATAAATTTTGGTAGAATTGTGTCCTCTGTTCCTCAAAAGAAGGTGTGTGTTCAGTTTTTCCGACAATTGTCGTCAAAGCCTAGCAGCGACAGAAAAGTTTGAAAAAGTGTTCATTTAAGCAACAAATTCAAATAAATTGACTTGAAAGGAAGTTTTGATGGTTTCACCTTCCCAAAACTCTTTCTTCTTTCTCTTTTTCTTCCTCTTTGTTACAAGTTCCAGTGTTCGCATCGTCTGTAGCTTGCTTAAATCTTTTTAATACTAGTGCCATAGGTTAATCATCTTTAAAACTTTAATCATACGCTAGCCTTGAGGGTTAATTTAAATCAAGATAAAGAGCTAATTCGAATGAAATTTATAAACTAACTCATTTTAGTAGTTTAAAACAGTATAAAGGAACAAAACGTTTCACACATTAAGAGTTTATAAAGATAGAACCATCGTGAGTTCAAATGAAAACAAAATAAAAGAGTTAGAAATTGCGCTACAACAAGCACAGTTTAGAATAAACGCTCTAGAAGGGCAATATAGAGATGCCCCTGTCACACGTAGATTTCAGAATCTCTTTGTAGAACAGGCACCTCCCATCTCGTTACTAACATATCCAAATGAAATCTACTCATGGATTACGACCCTTAGACAAACACAAAGGACTTTAGAAAAAATGATATTGCTATGATTAATCAAGCTATTTGCTACACACGGGCAGAAATTCAAAGATTTGCAACAAGTTTAGACATTTCTAAAATCAGAGATTTGGGTCATTTACAAACACTTCTAAAAGAAGCTGTTTTACATGAAAAACCAGCTGGGCAAAACTACAAGAACTCTTATCCGGGAAACATAGGCCATCTGAGTTGGTACACAAATTTTACTCCCGAATTAGTACAAAGGCACTAGAGTATATAAAAAATTCTCCTGGTATAACGGCAGATAAGATAACTATTAGTATTTTTAAAGTGGTATGCTCCCTTTAATTGGAAGGAAAGTCCATGAACAAACTAAAGCAACAAACGACAAAGATGAATTATTAGCGCTGCAAAGAGATTTTATTCAATTGATTCAATGTATAGGGACTCCTCAAACATGTGTTTAGGAGCAGCGGTGGTTGACTCAGGAGACAGGACTTCGCCTGGAGAACAAAGATATGACTCCAGAGTAGAATTTCAAAACCTAGGAAATTATAATCACAACCAAAAAAAAGTATGAATGGTGGAGAGTCCAGCTATTTTAGAATAGATATGTCAAGACCAACTAGGGGCAATTATTCCAGGAATAAATTTAGTGAAAAAAAAAACGCTTACATAAAATGCTGGACTTGCGGGGTTCCACATAGACAATAAGAACGGGGAAAACCTCCAAAGTGTGTCCGCTGTAGTGAAATAGGACGCAAAGCAAAATATTGTTTAGCTCTAGCATCTTTAAACCAACCCCAAGAAAATTTTTAGGGCAATTTTTGCCGAAAGTACTCTGGCTTCCGAGCAATGGTTAGGGAACCACCGGAAGGCACAGGCCCAGATTCCGTAGTTTTTAGATATAGGCTAACCGTTCGGAGTAGGCCTAGTATGACTAGGAGTCACGGACATGCCATGACAGGGAGTCAAGTACTTCAGAGGGAGGTTGATAGGACACCTCTCGAGGATGTAAAAATGGGTTGTGCCCACCTCTTAAGGATGCAAAAAACCGTTGCGTCCACCTCTTAAGGAAGCAAAAAAGGTTTGCATCCACAAAGATACGAAAAAGGTTGCATCTCGGCGCGCAAAGGTTGCATTTGCATATGCTCACAGAGTATTCATGATCATGAACCAGGATTGCAGTCTCCCAGGCTAAAAATTGTGACAAAGAAAGCTAGCATATTACTGAAATGGCTTCTAAAGTAAGAAAGATATCGAAAAAGTTTCCAAGATTTGATATTTTGGGTAGAGCTCAGAACCAGAAATCTCGAATTTAGGAAAGAAAAGAAATCCCATTTTTTAGTAAAAGGCTAGGAGATCTACATTTGGTTCCCGTGGATGGCTTATTGTATACACTTGATGATTTTGACGAGAAAAAAGACGCCAATTTAAGAGCATTTTACAAAAATACTAATTAATGGAGTCATCCGTCTCCTGCATTCAAGTCCTTTTTTTGGGGGCCCAGATGGGAGCTGTCAAAACCTAAAATAAATTAAGACCATATGGTGTCTTTGGAAATAAGTACTGCCAGGTTGACGAGGCAGTAAAGAAGTATGAACTCTGTTAGAGAGGAGATAAAGTTAGAAGTAGTTACCCCACTCTCAGAGAAAATATTTTCACTCGTGACCTCTTCGATATTCGGTCAATTGATACCAGAGGAAAATCGCAACTTAGAGCGAATAATAAACCAATGCAAATTAGTAAAAATATAGTAATAGCACCATGTAAGGAACAATTATAAGACTAAATCGCATTGACCATAGGATTTAGAATATTGTTGAAAATAAAGGGCACTGCCGATAGGATTTAAAATATCCGTCAAATATAGGACATGGATCAGGGAAATTATATAAAGCTACTCCTTGTAACGTAACCGCACACCAACTTAAACTGGTAATAATTTGTGATTTTTCTGTTTCCGACAACACAGATGAGTTCAGAATGTTGGACAGGTTCAAATTTTTATAAGTCGTATTTTTTTACATAGAGAACTGGTACAATTTTTTTCCTCGTAGAATATATTTGTTGTTTTCCTTTGGTTCTTCAAGTCTTCCATTGTTACTTGACCTTCTGGCACCTTTAAATACTCCTTTTAGGATTCACTTACAATTTGAAAAGATATCTCTAATATCCTCACCAAAGTACAGTCATGACTCATAATATGGGACAAGAGTTATGACTAAGCCGTCATTTTACTTGGTGACCAAACACTTGAATTATAAAAGCAAAAAGAAAGCCTGAAACTTATGAAGCTTAGTTTGAAAAGCTTGCATTAAGATCAAGTTGTACTTAAGTATTTTTTCAATAAATTTTACCAGATTCAGGATAAAAGACTAAACAGTCTACTACATTTCGGAAGACGAAATTGAATGTTTATTTTCTATTTACTTTCAGAATAGGGTTAGTTCAACCATTGTCCTGGATGAAGTGAGGCAAATACGAGCTTCTTCAAGTAGGATTGATATTAAAAATTTAAGAAAATTATAGACAGATTATCGAGTCCAAAAGTGTCAGGGGTTCAATCTAGAAGTAGTACAAGGAGAAATTGATTTACAATGGTTCTTAGTAAATTTGTGTTTCTTTTCTTTTATTCCTTTTTAAACAAAAATTATATTAGGATTTTATGAGGGGTAGATTGTAAAGTGGCCTTATTTTTGTGTAGTTTGTTAACTAAATTTCAGTAAAATCTGTAATCCCCTTTGCTCAAATAATAAAAAAAAAATAAAGCGACAATTTCAAATTAGCTTGAATTTGAAAATAACGTCACTTTGCGTAATTAGTCATAATTCTTGTTGTCACATTTCTTTGTTCAAGAATCAAACGACTTTTGAACCCGTAATAAATATTTGAAGACCCAATCTAGACTAGTTTTGTATAAACCATAGAGGAATGTCATAAATTGTTATATTATTTCAAGCTTTAGAATCAAGGCCTTGAAATAATTGAAAAAATTACTTTTTAACAAAAAGGTTGGGCATTGGCTAAAAGAGCTGGGAAAAGGTCGCTAAGCGAATCAAGCACAAAGTTGAATATAACCTACGGATCAGAGAAAAATCAAGGTGTTTTTGCCTCGAAAGCTAGGAACATGAGTAAGTGAAGTTCTTTTTAACTAGGATAAAAAGCTACAACTAGCCTGTATAAATTTCCTTTGAGAATAATACTGAAATAAGATAATAAGCTTCAGAGAGATTTCTGTCGCCTGGGCTAAACTCAGGTCTTATTCTGAATTAATTTAATACTTTCATTTGAGATATTTAAACTGAAATTAGAATCAGGGCGAAAGTCCCTTTTGAGGGATGCCAACAGGATTGTTATTAAAGAACACGTAATCTAACTACAACAGATTAGAAGCAGGAAAACATGCGAGTAAATATTTTATCACTCTAGAAGTTTCTACTTGGTGATTTGGGTTTATAATTCAGTTAGAGTATATTAATTAACCAAGGCTTGTGCCCTTTGGACAAGGTACATCATTTTAGTAATATAGCATGCTTTTTTATATCATTTTACGCAAAGATTTAACTTATTAAAACCTTCAAAAGTTGTCGATTTTTGTAGACGAAAGCAGGTGTTAACAGCATTCCTTTCGTCCAATTATTTAACCCTATGGCAAATGATGCCTGCTCACGTTAATCAAGGCCTAAGCTGAATAGGGGGCAAATAGTGATTAAGGCGAATCGTGGATATTTAAGGGATAGTAATTAATGCGTGTTTAACCAATCTGCCAGGTTAGCGAAAGGCGCATTGAAATAGCAGACATAATAAATAACCTATATTTTGACTTGATAAAAATTAGATAAATTTATCTCTGAAAGAACCATGCAATAGTAGGAGGAGGCAGGGTTTTAGTTGTTAATCCAATATAGTCATTTATAGTGGCTCAAATATGGGCATAATCTTGCCTTTTTTGGTGGGGAATGAATGGTATCCTTAGTATACACAGAGGATTACCAACATAAAAATGTAATTCAATTCTTTTTTAAATTTTATGTGTCTTTGCATCCATTTTAGAAAATTGACTTGAACATTTCAGATCTAATATAGGACAGATAGAATACACACTCTACTATAGAGTCTTGTAACCCCCGAGAACAATGGAAATTACTCGTTCCTTCTAGAATAATAACAGGCATTTTCTCCTAGAAAATAAATAGAGGATCATGTAATGCTTCTGTCCCTAGAAGTAGCTGAAAAATCCTTTCTTTGCCGATAATAAATCATTTGTTTGTGAACCTGAAAAAAAGTGGGTTATGATCAATTTGGACTTTGTCCATACTTGGGGCCCTGAAGGTTTTTTCCTGGCCCTCTCGGGTTTCTTAAACAACCAAAGAAAAAACACCCCCTATTACGTAACAACCAAAGTCAACATTTATATAAGTTTAACAATGCCCTATTATGTCACATATGGGTGTACTATGCCGTTACAGGTGTAATACACTATTGCGTAAGACCCAGGTGCAGCTAATAACGTCTTGAGAGGTTACTAGCTCCAATAGTGTACCCCCTTTGGGCTCGCTTAAATAGATTGAACCATCACTACTTGTATAAGAAGCAGAAATTTTTTTTTATTTTTTAACGCTATTGTGTTTTTGGAGATGAAACCGTTTTTTAACCTTCTCATTTTACTTTTTTAGTCTATCGTTAGTCTTATAGGGAAAAATGGATTTAAAAAAAGGAAGTATCACCAAAAAAGGAATCATTATGATGGTGTGGGAATGTTTTAGAAAAACATACAACACTCAGAATGCCAGAAAATAAAAAGTAGCCGATAACATATATTATATTCTTATTCAATAATAAGTAAATAAGCTAAAATAAAAATATGATTATAAAATATATAAACTATAATAAATAGTGATATAGTATAATGAACACATATGTAGTATTATAATGATATGATATAGCATAAATAATATGGTACAAAATGAGGTTAAAAGGAATAAAATGGATGATTAGTACCCCAAATAGTATAAAATGTTTAAGTATAATAAACTATAATTCAGTTTATAAAATCATTAAACTTTAAATCTGTTAGTTAACGTGAATTAATTTTAAAAATGTTCCAAAAAACAAGATTTTCAAAGAAAAGTAAAGAGCTCCGTTAAACCGAATATGAGCAGAAACAGAGTCAAATAATCTTCAAAGAGTAAAACTATCACAAATCACCATTAAATAAATGAAAACCGAAACAAACAGAAATTACAATGAATAGCCGATTCAAACTGATAACGAGGGAAAATTTGAGTATGGCTGACAACCCCCATGCCTTCTCAAGACCAGAACATAATTTGCACTTTCATAGGCAGCGCAATCGCGCTGCCTATGTAAAGAACGATGTTGGCAAAATGTAATATTTTTTTTTTCTTTAGACCAGAGACTTCGCATCGAAGGAATTGTCGTAGAAACTTCGAAAAAGGCTCATTCGATTGGAAGTTGGAATGGCTGCTGCCCTTATTAATATTCAAAAGTGATTGGAAGGCAACTAATACCACTCCAACGTCCACCATTTCTCCAAACACGTCCAATCAAAGTTATGAGGTAGCCATTTTGTTCAGCGTAGTTGATTTCCAAATAGAAATTATGTTTTGAGATGGACACTCCTCACAGCCCTCAGGGCAAGGGTTGTAAGTTATGCCCTGGGGGCATATAAGGTTTTTATAGAAAGCATTGTCGTAGAAACTTCAAAAAAGGTTCTTTTGATTGTAAATTCAAAGGGCTACGGCCCTTTTTAATAGTCGAAAGTGATTGGGGGGCAACTAACCCCCCTCTTAGGCCCACCTTTTCCCAAAACACGTCCAATCAATCTTTTAAGATAGCCATTTTGTTCAACGTAGTTATAAGTTCTGAAAATCAGGTCTTTGAGGATGACAACCCCCCACAGCCCTCATGGCAAGGGTTGTAATTTATGACCTGGGGGCATACAAGGTTTTTATAGAAAGTATTGTCGTAGAAACTTCAAAAAGAGTTCATTTGGTTGGAAAATTAAATGGCTAGTGCCCTTTTTAATAGTCGAAAGTGACCGGAAGGCGACTAACACCTCTTCCACGTTATGCTCTGGGGGCATATAAGGTTTTTATAGAATGCGTTGTCGTAAAAACTTCAAAAAAGGCTTTGTAAGTTATGCCATGGGGGCATATAAGGTTTTCATAGATAGTGATGGCATAGAAACTTCAAAAAGGGCTCATTCGATTGAAAATTAGAAGGGCCTCTGCCCTTTTTAATACTCGATGGTGCTTGGAGTATAAGCCATCATTTCCCCAAACACATCCACTCAAAAATTTTTAGACAGCCATTTTGTTTGATGTAGTTAAAAAGTCTGGAAATTATGTTTTTAAGGATGAAACTCCGTCCACAGCCCTCAGGACAAGGGTTGTAAGTTATACCTTGGGGGCATATAAGGTTTTTATAAAAAGTGTTGTCGTAAAAACTTCATAAAAGGCTCATTCGATTGGAAATTGTAAGGGCTAGTGCCCTTCTTAATAGTCGAAAGTGAATGGAGGGCAACTAACCTCTCACGCCCACCTTTTCTCCAAAGTCATCCAATGAAAATTTTTAGATAGCTTTCTTGTTCAACGTAGTTCAAAGTTCTGGAAATTAGGTCTTTGAGGATGAAAAACCCCCCACATCCCTCAGGGCAAAGGTTTTAAGTTATACACTTTGGTGCATATAAGGTTTTTATAGAAAGCGTTGTCCTAGAAAATTCAGAAAGGGCTCATTCGCTTGGAAATCGAAATGGCTAGTGCCCTTTTTAATAGTCGAAAGTAATTGGAGGGCAACTAACACCCCTTCCACACCAATCATTTATCCAAAAAAATCGAATCAAAATTTTGAGATAGCCATTTTGTTCAAAGTAGTTGAAGGTCCAGAAACTGTATCCTTGAGGATGACACTCCCCCTACAGGCCTCAGGGCCAGGGTTTTAAGTTATACCCTTGGGGCATATAAGGTTTTTATTGAAAGCTTTGTCGTAGAAACTTGAAAAAGGGCTCATTCGATTGGAAATTCAAAGGGCTAGTGCCTTTTTACAAGTAAAAAGTGATTTTAGGGCAAATAATCCCCCTCTCGCACCCATCTTTTCCCCAAACACATCCAATCAAAAATTTTAGATAGTCATTTTGTTCAACGTAATTAAAAGTTATATAAATTAGATCTTTGAAGATGATAACTCCCTCATAGCCCTCGGGGCAAGGGTTGTAAGTTATTCCATGGGGGTATATAAGGTTTTTATAGATAGTGATGCCGTAGAAACTTCAAAAAGGGCTCATTCGATTGGAATTTAGAAGATCCTGTGCCCTTTTTAATAGTTGAAAGTGATTGGAGGATAACTAAAACCCCTCTCACACTCACCATTTCCCCATACACATCCAATCAGAATTTTGAGACAGCCATTTTGTTCAATGTAGTTAAAAATCCGGAAATTATGTTTTTGAGGATGAGACTCCCCCCACAGCCCTCAGGGCAAGGGTTGTAAGTTATGCCCTGGGGGTGTATAGATTTTTTCATAGAAAGTGTTCTCGCAGAAAATTTAAAAAGCAATCATTCGATTGGATATTGAAAAGTACATCCAATCCAATTTTATAGATAGCCATTTTGTTCAACGTAGTTAAAAGTTTTAGAAATTAGATCTTTGAGGATGATAACCCCCTTCAAAGCCCTCAGGGCAAGGGTTACAAGTTATGCCATGGGGGTATATAAGGTTTTTACAGATAGGATATCGTAGAAACTTCAAAAAGGGCTCCTTCGATTGAAAATTAGAAGGGTCTGCACTCTTTTTAATAGTCGAAAATGATTGGAGGATAACAAACACCCCTCTCACACCCATCATTGCCCCAAACATATCCAATCAAAATTTTGAGACAGCCATTTTGTTTGACGTAGCTAAAAAGTCCAGAAATTATGTTTTTGAGGATGATACTTCACCCACAGCCTTCAGGGCAAGGATTGTAAGTTATGCCCTGGGGGTATGTAAGGTTCTTATAGAAAGCGTTGTCGTAGAAATTTCAAAAAAGGTTCATTCGACTGGAAATCCAAAGGGCTAGGGCCCATTTTAATAGCCAAAAGAGATTGTAGAGCAACTAATCCCCCTATCACGCCCACCTTTTCCCCAAACATATGCAATCAAACTTTTGAGATAGTCTTTTTGTCCAACGTAGAGGAAAGTTCTGCAAGTTAGGTCTTTCAAAATGAGAACCCCCCACAGCCCTCGGGGCAAGGTTTGTAAGCTATGCCCTGGACGCATGTAAGGTTTTTATAGAAAGTTTTGTCGTAGGAGCTTGAAAAAGGGTTTATTCGATTGGAAATTAAAAAGGCTAGTGTTCTTATTAATAGTCGAAAGTGATTGGAAGGCAACTACCACACCTTCCACGCCAACGATTCATCCAAAAAAATCCAATCAAAATTTTCAGATAGCCATTTTGTTTAAAAGTAGTTGAAGGTCAGGAAATTATATCCTTGAGGATGACACTCCCCCCACAAGCGCCAGGGCAAGGGTTGTCAGTTATACCCTGGGGGCAAATAAGGTTTTTATTGAAAGCTTTGTCGTAGAAATTTAAAATAGGGCTCATTAGATTGGAAATTCAAAGGGATAGTGCCTCTTAAAAGTCGAAAGTGATTTGAGGGCAACTAACCCCCCTCTCACGCCCATCTTTTCCCCAAACAAATCCAATCAAAATTATTAGAAAGAAATTTTGTTCAACGTAGTTAAAAGTATTAGAAATTAGATCTTTGAGGATGATATCCCCCTCATATCCCTCAGGGCAAGGGTTTTAAGTTATGCCATGGGGGCATATAAGGTTTTTATAGAAAGCGTTGTCGCAGGAACTTCAAAAAGGGCTCATTTGATTGGAAATTGAAAAGGCTAGTGTTCTTATTAATAGTAGAAAGTGATTGGAAGGCAACTACCACACCTTCCACGCCAACGATTCATCCAAAAAAATCCAATCAAAATTTTAAGATGGCCATTTTGTTTAAAAGTAGTTGAAGGTCAGGAAATTATATCCTTGAGGATGACACTCCCCCCACAAGCGCCAGGGCAAGGGTTGTCAGTTATACCCTGGGGGCAAATAAGGTTTTTATTGAAAGCTTTGTCGTAGAAACTTGAAATAGGGCTCATTAGATTGGAAATTCAAAGGGAAAGTGCCTCTTAAAAGTCGAAAGTGATTTGAGGGCAACTAACCCCCCTCTCACGCCCATCTTTTCCCCAAACAAATCCAATCAAAATTATTAGAAAGAAATTTTGTTCAACGTAGTTAAAAGTATTAGAAATTAGATCTTTGAGGATGATAGCCCCCTCATATCCCTCAGGGCAAGGGTTTTAAGTTATGCCATGGGGCATATAAGGTTTTTATAGATAATGATGTTGTAGAAACTTCAAAAAGGGCTCATTCGATTTGGAATTTAGAAGGGCCTGTGCCCTTTTTAATTGTCAAAAGTGATTGGAGGATAACTAAAACCCCTCTCACACTCACCATTTCCCCAACCACATTCAATCAAAATTTTGAGAGAACCATTTTTTTCAACGTAGTCAAAATGTCCGGAAAATATTTTTTTGAGAATGACAGTCCCCCTACAGCCCTCAGGGCAAGGGTTGTAAGTTATGCCCTTGGGGCATATATATTTTTTTATAGAAAGCGTTCTGAAAGATCTTAAGCCGAACTGGCCAGCCATGACAAAAACCAACAAAGAGAAAAATCTCAAATAAAACAAACAAACGAGACTGTGGCCAGTGGAGAGAAAACAAAAAAAAAAAAAAAAAACAACGCGGGTATTTCGCCTGTATACAAACAAGGCGTCTTCAGCACTAAAGACACACAACAACAAAAATATAAAAAAAAAAATACAAAACAAAAAACAAAAAAACCCCCAAACAAAAAAAAAAAAAAAAAAAAAAAATGTACAATTAGCGCGAACTGATCCACGTAGGGAAAAGATGCTAATATAGAGTTACTTCAGTGAGGACACCAGAGTAACTGAGGAAAAATAAAAATTGGTGGTAAAAATTTTGGTGATGGTTTTATTGGTTTTTAGTTTTGTCTTGTTTTTTTTTTTTTATGTTGTTCTTCTTGTGTGTCTTTCGTGCTGAAGACGCCTTGTTTGCATACAGGCGAAATATCCGCGTTGTTTTGTTTTTGTTGTTTTGTTTTCTCTCCACTGGCCACAGTCTCGTTTTTTTTGTTTTTTTTTAGATTTTTCTCTATGTTGGTTTTTGAGAAAGCGTTCTCGTAGAAAATCTTACGCCCACTATTATCCCAAACACATCCAATCAAAATTTCGCTGTAACTATTTTGTTCAACGTAGTTGAAAGGTTCGGAAATTATATCTTTGAGGATGACAACCCCCTCACAGCCCTCATGGTAAGGGTTGTGAGTTATGCCATAGGGGATATACGGTTCCACAAAGAAAACGTTGTCGTAGAAACTTCAAAAAGGGCTTATTCGATTGGAAATTTAAAGGGCGAATATCCTTTTTAATTTTCGGAAGTGATTAGAGGGCAACTAACCCCCTTTCACGCACACCATTTCCCGAACCACATCCAATCAAAATTTTGAGATAGCAATTTTCTTCAATGTAGTTGAATGTTCTGGAAATTAGGTCTTTGAGGATGGCAACCCCTGCTAAAGTTTTACTTTATCAAACAGCTAAAGTTTAACTTTGTATCACAGCTTTATTTTTTTAAATAATAAAAAACTTTAGCGTAAAGAGCGAGGCGTTGAGGAGGGGACAGCCCCTTTCCTGTACGGAATAATTTCTGTTCGTTTTGAGTTTTAATGTCGCTCCTTTCTTTCAGTAAAAAAAAACTTGTTTTTTTTTAATTTAAAGAAAGACCGATCCCATAAAATACATTGGAAACACAAGATACCATTTTGGAGAGACCAGTCATAGTCTGACTAATCAGAAGCAAATCGTCGGCCTACACAAGATATGAAACATCTAAAACATCAGGAAAATACATAGAGGATATTTTCTCAAGCACGCCAGAAATGTAAATTTTAAAAAGTGTAGGTGACAAAACGCCACCTTGTTTTACGCCTCTCTCAACATGAATAATAGTAGTTGGAGGAGATGTCAAACTAAGGAGAGAATTAGAATATCAATCTGCAGAAGCTTAATAACTAAAAAATTAAAACCTGAAATATAAAGGGAATAAAAAACTGGGAATGGATTAGACTGTCAAATGCTATCGAAAGATCTAAATCACAAATATAAATTCCTTTACTGTTAGAATTATTATCCTCAAGAAGGGATGCTAGTCAGCCCAACCCAGAACGAAAATCAAATCGACTCTCTCCTTCATTAGTTCTATTAGCTAGATGGGGAAGAATGATATATTTTTCAGAATAAATAACTTTACGCAGTTCACGTTCGTTCAATGAAAAATACAAGCCATTGTTCGTAGTGCTAGCTACCGCTACCTCCACTTCTTGGGGTGTGTGCTTGTGGTAACAACTTCTAAAGCCAACATTGATACAAAAACGGTCTCTATGCCACTCACTCTAAGAAAAGAACCTCTCGTCAGCCCTAATTTTATTAAGTGTCTCATTCTTGACATAATATGCCTGCAAATGTTAGTCGAGGTATCACTCTATTTAAAGTATACCCTGTCCCAGGGTATGATAACGCGATCGAGTGGTCAGATGGCCACTTTCTAAAGCCAACTGTACCCGCCTTGGGTTACGGCTAGAAAATCTCTACTCTCTCCTTGGAGGTAACAACCCTCCCTGTCAATATAATAATGACGGTACCTCGTAGCTCTATTCCTACCCTGCCTGGGTTACGGAACATAGTCCACAGTTTGTAGAAAATACCTTACTTGTATTCTTCCAAAAAGGGTCACAAATACCACAAAAATATATATATCGCCGACTGGGGTCAAACGAAGACTAAAACATAATAATAATTTGTACAGCACTGTTTGTATGGGTGGACCGTCACTTGGCCCAGCCATTCAGCTACCTCCTCATTCAAACCCAATTTTACCTCTTAGATTTATCTTTCAATAACTCCCAAACCAGGAAGTAAAAATAACCTTGCTTCACAGCTTACTTATTGCAAAACCACTATCGCTTAGTAACGGGAGTTTAGTCTGTCTTTTGAAATTATGCTATGAGCAAATGTAATTAAAGAAACGAAAATAGGTCATTAATCTGAAAGGAAAAGAAACAGGGGTGGAACCCCAACACCCCCCCCCCGTAAGATAAATGACCACCCACGCGCTACCATGGTCCACCCTTACAAACATAAACACTTAACTTCAACTGTACAAAATCCATTTGCCTTCTCTCTTCCACCACTTTGCTCTGGAATCTGGATCGGTCGTCCTCGACACGTCCCTACTGTAGGACCACCATGGTCTAAATCGCATAGCATCCACACTAGATTTTGCAAGTTGAAATCTTCAAGATTCGTAGGTAATAATTGTGCGCAGCACAATTCAAAACGACAAATTTTCTTGCTCTCACGAATTTACATTGGAGAGGAGCAGAGAATCAGTTTCTGGCACATGTGATGATGCCAGCCATCATGAAAAATTGGCTGCACTAGCCTCTTAAATTCCATCTGTGGAAACAACCCCACATCTCAATCAAAAAGTAAATTGCCCCTTGGCATAATTTCAAATAATCTAAGGCCGAAAATACAAAGGCCTGTGAAAACGATAAGGGTACTGGAAATGAAGTAAAATTTTTTGCGAACCATTAATCACCTTTTTTCTGGGTTCCCTCTCCTGAGAAAATTAAATGAAGAATATACTTTGCTGCTAATTAAAGATGAAACTTAGATACATCTCTCACTGAATACAATTTGCCGGAAATAATTGTCGGTTCCCATGAAGAATAGCAACTATGATTAGGGTTTACTTGACAAAGGTTTGGGTGAAGTATGAAGTGACTGAGAGATAGTATCCCCCAAGGACTCCGGATAAGAAAGGCAAAATCTCGGTAAAAATATCACAACTTGTCCATCAGTTGTGCATTGAGGAAAAGGGGTATCTTTCGCGACTTCCCGCAGGGGATCTTCCCAAAGGGATTCCTCCTCCTCATAAAGGAACAAGCCGTCTTTTGAGTTGATCAAACCAATATCAGATTCCTTTCCAAATTTTTCCAATCCGACCCGACATTCCATATCTCCCAATTTTCCCCCAACCCGTTGTAGGTCATTCATCTCTCTTTTGTAACCCTCTTGTTTTATTCCCCATGGGTCTTTGACCTCTTTTTACCCCTTATTATTAATGTTTTCAAGGCCAAGCCCACCTAATATTTTTTTATTTTTCGCCACTGCAGGCTGAATCTCCAAATTTTGTCTCTTCTTTGCATTCTTCTTTTCGTCTCTACTTTTCTCAATTCTGCCATTCGTGCAAAATAATAAATCATTGTTATATCTGATTTGGACTCCAGTATCCACTATCTTCGACTGCATTGCTTCATTGTAGCTCCGTTTAATATCTTTTTTCTCTCTTCTAGTCTTCTTTATTTTTACCGCAGAAACAAATATTTCGTTATCAAATGGGAATTGAACTCCGACATTTGGTTTTTCATATTCTACCAAAATTTCTCGAACTTTCCGAGGAAAAGCACGTAGAATAAATTTTGTCTCCTTATTCTCTGGTACAATCAGCGTTTCATTTTGGCCTGTACTTGTTATCGTCTCATATTCATTAAAAGTGTTCTCAAGTTTTCTATTATTTGTAAATTTTCCTGAAAAATCAATTTCGCGCGTCTTTTTTTTCAATATTTTGTGGTCTTTTTACTTCCGCATCCCCTTTTTGTGGATTATCAACATTTTGGACCCGAGTATCCAGTATTTCGTTTTGCCGACAGGGTGGCACAGCCTTCTCATTTGTTTTGTGGGCCAGTTCACCTTCTCGCCTTGTCAATGAAGTAGCATATTCTTCCGTCGTAGTGTATAATGTCTGGTAATTTTTTTTTCCCGCAATTGATTCTTAGACAAATTATTATGGCTATTTGACAGCCTAGAAGTTAGTTTTGATAAAGTCTCACTTTCTGGAATTCCCCAGCGGGCTTCTATTAGGCCTATCATGGTTCTTTTAAACTCTTGGTGATCTCTTTCTTCTTTCTATCTAGCTATTCTATCAGCCTCTTCCTTTTTTTCTCTAGCTATTCTTTCTTTCTCTCTTTCTTGTCTATCTCTTTCGTCTTCTCGTTCTCTGGCTCTTCTCACTTCCTTCATGAAATTTAATATTTGTTGTCTCTTATCTTTCTCCCTTTCTTTTCTATCTGTCTCTTTTTTTCTATGGGCTTCCCTCGCCCTTTTAATCTCATCTCTGTCCGACATAATTTCGAAATTTCGTTTGTCCTTATTTCTTTTCAATTCCTTTTCTGAATTCATTTGTTCTATATCTGTCCTATCTCTATCCGTATTTTCTTTTATTTGTAATTTCCCTTCATTTGGCACAGCCTCTGAGGGGTTAGTTTGTTTTGTTTTTTCATATATCCTTCCTAGGTTTTTTTCGTACCCCCTCATTCTACCGCGTCTACTTCTCTTTGATTATATTAACTCTTATTCAATTAGTCAATCTTGGTAAGTTGAAAAACTGTCACGCAAAAATTATGATACACAATTACTATTGTGAATTATCAGCTCCGTGTAATGAGATTCAACAATTTTTCAGATATCCGGAATGTCTAGATTTCATTAGGGAATAACGACTTCTTTCACAACAAGCAGTTTTACGCGAGTGAAATATATCTCCGAAAAACAAATTAACAGGGGTTGGACGAGAAAATAATCAGAAAAACCACGCGAATATTCTACTATTGGATTAGCTGGACTAAACCTCAAACAGGGGAACTACCCTGCCAAACAAATCACGTATCCTTCCTGGATACTCGTATTCCAAATATAATCTCCTCCTGGGCAGATTACTCAATAGGACAGGTGCTTTCCACCTTCCTTGTCCAATATGCGCACCAACTGACAAATTCTCCTAATTTGCCGTCTTCAATGCTCTTATAATCTTCGTCACTGAAGATTATATCTAAGTCCGCCACTTCACTCAATTAATAACCCAACTTTCAACGTTTTCTTATCTGTCCTTAAACCCTGTAATACTTTTAAGTACGGAGATTCCCCCACTGTAGACTCAACACATTAATTTCACATTATTCTTTTTTTTATTTTTGTCTAACAAGGCTATAGCCCATTATAGACCTTCTTATTAATTAATTGCGTATTTTTGTCTTTTTATATGCCACCACAATAGGCTACCTTTGTAGGTCAAATTAATCGTCTCTTTGAAAGCGTAGAATTCTTTTAATTATCAGATTTTCTGATGGGAACTTAACTCGCTGCCACCAATGTTCGTAGTTTACTTAGCCACTGCCGCCAATGTTCGTAGTGCTAGCTACCGCTGGCACCAATTATTGGGGTGTATGTGCGGGGTCACCACTTTTAAAGGCAGAAATGGCGCAAAAACGGTTGCTATGCCACTTACTCGAAGGGGAGAACCCCTTGTCGGCCCAAATGTTAATGAGATTCTCGCTCTTACCCTAACGGTTCTGCAAATATCGGGTTTGGTACTACCCTATTTACAGTATACCCTGTCCCAGGGTATGATAACGCGATCGAGTGGTCAAATGGCCACTTTCTAAAGCCAAATGTACCCGCCTTGGGTTACGGCTAGAAAATCTCTACTCTCTCCTTGGAGGTAACAACCCTCCCTGTCAATATAATAATGACGGTACCTTGTAGCTCTAATCCTACCCTGCCTGTGCTACGGAAAATAGTAAACAGTTTGTAGAAAATACCTTGCTTGTATTCTTCCAAAAAGGGTCACAAATACCACAAAAATATATATATCCCCGACTGGGGTCAAACGCAGACTAAAACGTAATAGTAATTTGTACAGCACTGTTTGTATGGGTGGACCGTCACTTGGCCCAGCCAATCAGCTACCTCCTCATTCAAACCCAATTTTACCTCTTAGATTTATATTTCGATGACTCCCAAAACCAGGAAGTAAAAAAAACCTTGCTTCACGGCTTACCCATTGCAAAACCACTCTCGCTTAGTAACAGTAGTTTAATCGGTCTTTTTGAAATTATACCATAAGCAAATGTAATTAAAGAAACAAAAATAGTTCATCTTTCCGAAAGGAAAAGAGACAGGAGTGGAACCCCAACAGCCATGATACCTTACTGACCTAAGATATCGCTTGTAATCCGCTTTATTTTTTTGTTTTGAATCCACAACACTGATCATGGGCGGGCACACTCGTTCCAAACTCTAAGCCAGAATTTAGCTTTTTCTTTCACAACATTTAAATTGAGATCTGCTGAGTACCAATACCTATACGTTTTAACGGAACAGTTGTAGAGTCTGCTTCTTTCAGACAAGAAACTATTTCTTTATAATACAAATTTAACTCCGAAACTCTGTCCTAATACTGGGACTGAGAAACTCTGTCAGGTCTCCAATATTTGAGCTGCAATAAATGAAAGGTATAAGAAATGGAAGGGATGTAAGCATTGATATGTATAACTAGATGTATACTTTTTTCCAATTATACTTCTAAAACCATTTTGATTTCTTTTTTAATATCAAATCTATAGGAAAAAGTCATTGATGCGGATGTGGGTCCTTTTTGACCTCTCTTTCATAACAGTACAAACTAAGTTGTAAGATATGTGATTTTAGGGTAGTTAGCACATCTAGGGGGGGGGGCATTGCTTGATTTTTTCTCTTTTAGAAATTTGGGCCCCAGCACAACGGCACATTCGAGGGTATCAACCATGCGTGTTGAAAGTGGTTGGGGGAGCCACATTTGAAATAGCATTTGGGCAGTTCTTTGTATTAGTAGACCCGAAAGAATTCATTCCTTCCTTTAAAAAATATTGAATGAAAATAAGAGTCTGAACTCGAGTATAACGGACAGAGATGAGCCAAGTCCATTTGTATTCTTAATGTCATTTTAAATAGAGGGATATCTGTGTCAACTCCGGTGGGATAACTTCGTATTTTTCCAAAAAAAACGGATAGATAGCACTTTATTAGCAGTACCAGTCAAGGACCTTTGAACACTCTTTGGTTCCCTAGGGAGCTCTCCATTTTCCCAAGGAAAGAGTAGAAAACAAAGCTGACTCATTTGGGGGTTAGTAGCTCAACGAATATCAATATATACAAGCCTACCACATGCCAAGTAAATTGATCTATCATGCTCGACTTCAAAATCATTGGTTTTTATTTTTAAATGACATATTGACATTTCTGGCCACTAAAAAAATCTAAGAAAGTCACAACTTCAAAGGAGAATTTTTTATTTGTTTCCATGGTGGTGGTATCAAACCCATGGTGACGCTAGAACATTAAGAGGCTCACTTTGTATGCACTTACAAGATAAGTGACTATGCGAATCAATATATATATTGAACTGGATTTCAAAGCGAAAACAATGTTAATTGTTTGTATATCTAAAGGATTAAAGTATCAAGGGACTTTTCATTCTGACGCAATCTGCTACTGCGCAATATTTTTTGGGCATATTTCATGTTAAACTTTGATCAATGACGTCATAATCATATGCTGTAGCCAGGTCGTGTCTTACTATTCTAATTAAGAAAAAGCCATAGGTTTTTTCCTGTTTGTTATTTCACAGTATCTGGGTTGCAGCGGTAAGTAGCTATGGATATCTCCTAATGATTAAAGTATCAAGTAACTTCTCATTCTAACGCCATCTGGTTCTGCTTTCTTTTGGAGTGACTTAATATAGTAATTAAGGTTGATGAAAAATCAACCTAAAGGTGGATTTTTGGATATATGTTCGTGATTAATGAATATAAAAATAGACGTGGAAAATGTCATTTGGAACGAGGTGTTAAATTTTGTTTCGAGAGCAATGCTAGCCGGAATAAAACATCAGTTGATTATTAATGGCCCTGTGGAGGTTTTCTCCAGAGATAATATACTGTGTGTGAAAAAACTGATCCTACAAAAATCTGGCCTACCAAACCCCTTCCGTAAATAAGTTAAGGATGAAGAAAATGTTTTGGAGACTGTGAAATTCTTTGCCACATCAGCTAAAGAAAAGCACCAACTTCCTACATTCGTCATTTTTGAGCCCACCAAGGTCCCTCATGTGGAGAAAAGGTTGAGCTCATACAAGGAAAAAATTGGCAGCGGTTAACCATTGCGCAGAAGGCTGGGATGCCAAATGGACACTTTTAGTGCCTTTTGGACACTTTTTCACAGGGACACCAAGACACTATTTGTTAAACAAAGGCATTTTTTTGGGAAAAAAGATACTTTCTGGACTGTTTTCCGAATCAAAAACCAAATGTCTTTATTTTCTTCATTTTTTTATAAATACGACTGCTTGTAATTTGTACTATACTTTTAAGCTTAGGTACCGTCTAGGGGATTTTTCTTAGATGTTTTTGGGCCCTTCGCGAACACTATTTATCAACCGAAGAGGAATAGGACCTAAATTCTTAACCAATGTGGTATGCTAGAACTATCGAATCCATCTTTTTCTTCTATCTTACGGTTGACGTTTGTCATCAAGTCGGTCAACTTCAAGGACCCACTTACTGCTGGTGGCAGAGTCACCAAGGCTTCTGAGAAGGCTGTGTGTAGCCGTGTGCACATGGCTATTATTACACTGTTGTCATAGAAAGAAAAGAGTTTCGCAGAAAAGCTGTGTTGCGGCTCAATTTTATTTAGAGCCGCTTGCGAATGTTTCTGTTTTATATTGTATGCTTTCAGCTGTAAATTTTTGTCAAACACTGGTCGCCAGTTTCTATCAAGTATAAATCAAGCGAATTTATTTCAATCGACTTCTCACTTTTCTTCTCACTTTTTAGTTCTCGGAAACGTTATTTTTGCTCAGGGCTACTTCTAAACAGGGATACCACCCTGGCCTGGGAGAATTTACTAAATCTCAGAGGAAAAATTTACTAAATAGTATCTGTTTTTACTAAATGCTCAAATTTTTTTTCGCCTGCGGCTACTGCCGCACGCGCACCATCAAGCATCGATTTTTACTATAGGAGGATAATCAATAGGATTTACATAATATTTTTTCCTTTTTCTTTTTCTCTTTTCCTTTTTTCTTTCGTTGTCAAAGTATGATTGAAAATTCCGGAAACCTATAAGTTCAAAAATCCTTTTTTGTTATTATTATTTGGATGTACTACTGGATAGGCGTCATATTCCAGATGTGGTGTATCCAAGACGTCAAAAAATAGTCGGGATTCTCGGATTCTGGAAATCCAGCTGATGAAGCCCGGGTTTAATTTGTCAATGGTCTTCAGGTCATAAAATTCAGTTATATTGAAAAATTGAAAAACAATCAACGAAGAAAACTACAACTCATATTCACGAAGTACTTCAGACGATGGTGTTCTGAGAGTTTAATGTGTGTTGGAGAGTGATTGCATTTGAAATTGTTCCTCCAGGTTCTTTGTTCAGGTTTGAAATATAAACCCTTCAGTTTCGCATTTATAAGAGAGAATTTGCCACTTTTAGAAAACTACTAAATTGGGCTGGTGCTTAAATAATGGATAAGCTGCTTACAAGGATTTCTGGCAAATTTTAAAGCAATTAATTTAGGATTTTTTTTTACTGATTAATTCTGGATTCTCTCTCGTTCGTATTCAAGGGAATCAAAAACCCATACAATCTATGTAACTTCAAAACGGAAATGACGTAATAGGCTACCGGTTTAGTTGTAGAATTATTTAAATTAAAAAGTACACCTCAAATTGGACTAAGGTGGCAAAGAAAAAGAAAACTTGTATAAAATACAATAATTAGTTTAGAAAAATATCATTGTGTCAATAGTCTTCATGTCAGACAAATCATACAAATTGAAAAGTAAGAAGAAAAATATGTAGTCACAATTAAAAAAAAGTCGCACTTAAAAGACTTTAATCGTGCTCGGCCTCATCCGAATTTAAAGTATCCACTAGTGTCGAGTTCTGACTGAAGGGATCCACTTGTTCCCATTTCTTGATAGCCTGAGCCAAATTGCTGGGGATTAACCAGTCATGTACTCCACTTGCCGACCTGAGAACAAGTTGCTTCGTTTCCATCAGAGACGAAACACTCGAGACATTTAACCTATTCAGGTTTTTAGTTTTGATGACCGACAAAATCAAGAACTGTCTCTCTGCTCCAGCAATTGAATGGGGCAAGCCACAGAGAGTCAGAAAGAACTTGGGCAAGTATGGAAAAAGTTCGTTTCCAGCAGCGTCTTTAAAAGGACAAAGCTAACTAACAAACGTAACAGCTGTTATGATAGTCAGGGAAATTTTTCTGAAAACAAATTAAGCCGGCGTACCTGTCCTGATTTTAAATAGTTTGCCTTTCAAAGCAAGTTTCAATAAGAAGCCTAGAAAAAAGTAGAGGTTTTTAAGCGCTAGGGTTGACGCGAAATCGAAAAATGAGAGCAATAGTAGCCATAATATCTAACATAATCGAAATCAGATTTTGCAATGAATGGACCCTAATTGTTTTACTGAATTCATGGAAAATAAAAAAAGTTTTGTTTCCTACAAATCATGACTTTTTACTAGATTCCGGGAAATTTACTAGATCTTTTAGATTTACTAGATTTTTTTTATTTTACTAGATCTAGTAAAATCCTACTGACGATGGCAACCCTGCTTCTAAATGTTCAGAAAACGGCAAGATAGAGGAGCTGTTAAACGATTTTAACCACTTGACCAACCAGTCGGCTGAGTGGTTAAGGTGATCGACATCTTTTGTTTAACTTTAAAACCATATAGGTCAAAATAGAAATTTCGTTGCTACATCCGTTCGTACCTTGTCGCACACAAAGTTCTTTAATAGCTACCGAAGATCAAAGACTTGTATCTTTTTCACATAACTTATGAAAATGCCGAAGTGAAAATAAATCTCTATGGTTGGTTCTTTCCTTTTCAACTAAGATAGGTAGCGGTATCGATAATCGATATATCATTTGACTCTGTTGATATTCTCATGCCGAATTTTTCTGCCATCTCTTCAAATTGAACTTACACTAAATTTAATTTATAGGTAGTGTTAACGTCAAAGCTGGATATACCTGCAGATCTCATGCAGGTAACAGACCGCTAGGTAGCAGAACTAAGAAGGACGAATTTCACAGGTTTTTCGGCACTTATTTCACAGGTTTTGAAAATTCATAGTGGCAACACTGTATTTTGGCTAATTATCTAGAGGGACACAAAAAGTGTCCCTTTTTGGCTGATTTGGACACTTTTGTCCCTAAAGGTTTTGGCAACCCTGGCAGAAGGCTACTACGAAGAACTTGGCGCTTGTGATTAATAATTAAAACAAGGGTTCCAGCACAAAAATAGATACTCCGTGACACATCGGTATAGTTAAAAGAATTCCCGATTCTCTTATTGCGGAGGATAGTGAGAAAGCCAAACAATGTGAGAAATCACGCACCTTCAAGCTGTATTTACCAAGTAGAGATGCCCTTGCTACTGCCACACAAATGCCGACTAAAATTGACTTTGAGCGCTTCAGAATACAATAATTTATTTATCTCCCGAAAATTTGTTTCAATAGTCGCAAAATCGGCCATAGGTTTATATAGTCCAAACATATTTAGAAATGTGACAATTGCGCTCAAAAATACCACTGTGCGACGAAGGAAAGCCCGTGTGAGAACCCGATATGCTGTTTGAATTATCAAAACACAGGTTCTACCATGCTAACTGCCCATTGAACAAGACTTTGAAGCCAAAAAGCCAATCTGTTCGAAATGGTTGATCCTTTTATTAAAAAACACGTCGTGGCATGGAACGCAAATTGTAGTCTCAGTGCAAAAATTGCCGTCGTGGAACAACTTTGCTTTACTAAAGAAATCATATGCATACAGGAACATTTTCTCTCTGCTGACAATGTGAAACTACGCGATATAGTGCCATCACATGTGCTCCGCTTTATAGCCACTAAAAGGCCAAGAAAACGAGGTCGCCCCTCTGGTGGACTTGATACAATAATAGATAGAGACAATAACTCCGAACTATTTGCAAAATCTGACCATTTACTTGCAGTTAAGGTGGATGATACTGTAATTGTAAATGTATACCTGCCGACGGATAATAGAGACGAAAATTCTGAAACGAAGTTTGCTAAAGCATGCAGAAGATTGGGTAAATATGTGAGTAAAACCAGAGCCTCACACCTCCATTGCATTCTGTTGGGGGACTTTAATAGTGACCTATTGAAAAGCGATAATGTACGCATGAATCTGCTTCTTAGCCTGATTCCAAATGAAAGTGTTCTCTTACCAAAATCTGCTGATTTCACATATATACACCCAAAGGAATTAGTGTCAAACCTCGATCTCGTGCTTTTTCCGGTCATAATGCCAGTCGTACAGTAAGTGTAAACGTAATTAATGATTTTTGTAGTATATGGCCATTTGGCGCTGTCTTTTAGTATTAAGGCTCCATTTAACCATGCAAGGGTAATCCCAGATTCTAAGTGGCGTACTGTGGTAGATTGGTAGAATGGATTGATATATTTTAACCAACATTGTTTTGATAATTTTCTTGTAAATATAAAAATACCATTTGAGCTTCTCCAGAATTTGGTTCCGTCTTCAATTAATGAAACTCGTATAAAATTAAATATATATGCGTCACTTATTTTACACCCTTTACTACAAACAGAAAAGCAATTTGTCCCTTGCACTAAAGAACGAGTTTGATCCCAAGTGAGGGCTGGTCTAAGAATTCTTAACTTGGTGAGGCTTGAATAGGGACCAATTTTTGGCTAATATAAGGAGGCCTTATTTTGTGTCGTTTGGTAACTCAATTTCAGTAAAATTTGAGATCCCCTTTGCTCCAATAGAAAAGAAATAAAGCGAAAATTTCAAATTAGCTTGAATTTGAAAATAACTTCGTTTTGCGTAACTAGTCATAAATCTTGTAGTCACATTTCTTTGTTCAAGTATCGAACGACTTTTGAACCCGTAATAAATATTTGAAGACCCAATAAAGACCAGTTTTCTATAAACCAGAGATGAATGTCCTAAAGTGTTATAATATTTCAAGCTTTAGAATGAAGGCCTTGAAATACTGGTAAAAACTACTTTTTAACAAAAAGGTTGGTGATTGGCTAAAACAGCAGAGGAAAGGTTATTAAGCGAATCAAGTACCAAGCTGAATATAACTTACGGATCAGAGACAAATCGAGGTAATTTTGCCTCGAAAGCTAGGAACATGAGTAAGTGAAGTTCTTTTTAACTAGGACAAAAAGCTACAACTAGCCTGTATAAATTTCCTTTGAGAATAATACTGAAATAAGATAATAAGCTTCAGAGAGATTCTTCTCGCATGGGCTAAACTCAGGTCTTATGCTGAACTAATTTAATATTTACATTTAAGATATTTAAACTGAAATTTGAGTAAGGGTGAAATTCCCTTTTGAGGTTTGCCAATAGATTAGTTATTAAAGAACGCGTAATCCAATTAAAACCGATTAGAAGCAAAAAATATTTACGTAAATAGTTTACGACTCTTGGTGATTTGGGTTTATAATTTCGTTAGAGTATATTGATTAACAAAGGCTTGTGCCCTTTGGACAAGGTTCATCATTTTAAGGGTTAAAATAGGATAAAAATAGTTTCGTCCCAGAAACTGAAACTTGTCAATAACCAAAGTTTTAAAGATGAGAAAAAACCTTAACCAAGAAGCCAACGATTAGGAGAGCTTTTGTGCTTCCCTTTCCCAGCCTAGTGACCCTTGGAACTTGCCTGACATTTATTAAAATCTTACATACAAGAAGATTGGGACTATCGGACATTAACATTACTCCTCCCTTGTGTATTCTCTGACGTCTATAAGAAACGTGACCTCATACCTCATTTTAGCCACTCTTTCATTTGTTAAACCGTTCCGACTATTTATATAAAGGCGACCTCGATGTTATACAGATAAGTTAGGGAAGAAAGGGGAATCATATTGTCAAATTAAGAATTTCACTCCTTTTCCGTCCAAATAGATTCAATCAAATAGAAGTAAAGTTTAAGTTTATCGAAGGTCCTAAAGAGCACTAACACCTTTTACAAGATATAAAAATAAGAGCTTGGTTTAGGTTAAACCTATAATTTGAGATCTAATCAAAAGGTTATTCCTAGTTTCCGCGAAACAATAATTTGAAGTAAAGGATCCTAATTACCTTAGTACCCAAGCCTTGTCTAATTAGCCTAGAGTAACGCTTGCAATTAGAAGTATTGATAGCCTAGAACTAAATTAGTCCTTTTTTCAGTAAACAATGTGGATTGAACAACGAACACACGCAATATATGATTAGCCAACCTAGAACAGGTATTGGAAGAATTCAGAATAATAAAAATCACAACATTTTTTCCTTTTTTTTGGAACGGTTTAACAAATGAAAGAGTGAACAAAGAATACTAAAATCTTAGTATACTTTTTGTTTTAAAAGGAATAAAAGAAAAGAAACACAAATTTACTAAGAACCATTGTAAATCAATTTCTCCTTGTACTACTTCTAGATTGAACCCCTGACACTTTTGGACTCGATAATCTGTCTATAATTTTCTTAATTTTTTAATATCAATCCTACTTGAAGAAGTCCTGTTATATATGAATATATAAAAAGTGTAACAATATTAAAAGTCGATGTCCAATATGTTGTTACATCTTTCCCTTTTTCTTCTTGTAAGGAAGCTCGTATTTGCCTCACTTCATCCAGGCCAATGGTTGAAATAACCCTATTCTGAAAGTGAATAGTACCAAGCTGAATATAACTTACGGATCAGAGACAAATCGAGGTAGTTTTGCCTCGGAAGCTAGGAACATGAGTAAGTGAAGTTCTTTTTAACTAGGATAAAAAGCTAACATTAGGCTGCATAAATTTCCTTTGAGAATAATACTGAAATAAGATCAAAAGCTTCATAGAGATTCTTCTCGCCTGGGCGAAACTCAGGTTCTATGCTGAATTAATTTAATATTTACATTTAAGGTGTTTAAGCTTAAATTTGAGTAAGGGTGAAATTCCCTTTTGAGGTTTGCCAACAGATTTGTTATTAAAAGAACGCGTATTCTAATTACAACCGATTAGAAGCAAGGAAAATGTGCGCGTAAATAATTTACGACTCTTGGTAATTTGGGTTTATAATTCAGTTAGAGTATATTAACTAACCAAGGCTTTTGCCCTTTGGACAAGGTTCATCATTTTAAGGGTTAAAATAGGATAAAAATAGTTTCGTCCCAGAAACTGAAACTTGTCAATAACCAAAGTTTTAAAGATGAGAAAAAACCTTAACCAAGAAGCCAACGATTAGGAGAGCTTTTGTGCTTCCCTTTCCCAGCCTAGTGACCCTTGGAACTTGCCTGACATTTATTAAAATCTTACATACAAGAAGATTGGGACTATCGGACATTAACATTACTCCTCCCTTGTGTATTCTCTGACGTCTATAAGAAACGTGACCTCATTCCTCTTTTTAGTCACTCTGTCATTGTTAAACCGTTCCGACTATTTATATAAAGGCGACCTCGATGTTATACAGATAAGTTAGGGAAGAAAGGGGAATCATATTGTCAAATTAAGAATTTCACTCCTTTTCCGTCCAAATGGATTCAATCAAATATAAGTAAAGTTTAAGTTTATCGAAGGTCCAAAGAGCACTAACACCTTTTACAAGATATAAAAATAAGAGCTTGGTAGATAATTTCGGAGACCACACTGCCTTTCCATGACGATAAATAAAAGTTCAAATAGGGATAAAATCCTTTTAATAGACAGTGATGATAGAAATTCACAAAAATACCAGATATTTCGGTCACATATACAGTGACCGTCATCAGTAGTAAAACTAAAATAAAACAATTTAAAACAAAAGTTTATATACTAAATCAAATAACACTACATATTGTTTGAATCTCTAATTCTTTTCAAAGCAAAGGCGGAAGCTATTCTCTTTGACCTTCTTGGATTCGGTTCATTAGCGTTCAATGATATAACATTTGGACAAAGGTCAACTACATTGGGTGAATTGAACTTTACTCTCTCAGATTTTAATAAATTATCATAGATAGAGTTCAGCCCATATTCACCTGTATCCCAATTCAAAGCAATATTCTTGAATAAGATTTTCTTTATTTCAAGAATTTCACGAAAATTTTGCTTTAAACCCCGATCCCTAGAAATCAAAGAGACATTCTCGAACAAAATAAAATGGTCTGGAAAATTAAAAATATGTTCTGAAAGGGCTGACGTGAAAGCTTCAGACTTAGAAACTTGCTTTAAAGCCGAAGAAATAGAATCTTTCTGTCCCAGGCGACAGAAATCTCTCTGAAGCTTATTATCTTATTTCAGTATTATTCTCAAAGGAAATTTATACAGGCTAGTTGTAGCTTTTTACCCTAGTCAAAAAGAATTTTACTTACTCATGTCCCTTGGTTTCGAGGAAAAACTACCCTGATTTGTCTCTGATCCGTAAGTTATATTCAGCTTGGTACTTGATTCGCTTAATAACCTTTCCTCTGCTGTTTTAGCCAATCACCAACCTTTTTGTTAAAAAGTAGTTTTTACCAGTATTTCAAGGCCTTAATTCTAAAGCTTGAAATATTATAACACTTTAGGACATTCCTCTCTGGTTTATAGAAAACTGGTCTAGATTGGGCCTTCAAATATTTATTACGGGTTCAAAAGTCGTTCGATACTTGAACAAAGAAATGTGACTACAAGATTTATGACTAGTTACGCAAAGCCAAGTTATTTTCAAATTCAAGCTAATTTAAGATTTTCGCTTTATTTATTTTCTATTGGGGCAAAGGGGATCTCAAATTTTACTGAAATTGAGTTACCAAATTACACAAAAATAAGGCCTCCTTACAATAGCCAAAAATTGGGCCCTATTCACGCCTCACCAAGTTAAGAATTCTGGGACCAGCCCTCACTTGGGATCAAACTCGTTCTTTAGTGCAAGGGACAAATTGCTTTTCTGCTTGTAGTAAAGGGTGTAAAATAAGTGACGCATATATATTTAATTTTATACGAGTTTCATTAATTGAAGACGGAACCAAATTGTGGAGAAGCTCAAATGGTATTTTTATATTTGCAAGAAAATGTTGGTTCAAATATATCAATCCATTCTACCATTCTACCACAATACGCCACTTAGAATCTGGGATTACCCTTGCACGGTTAAATGGAGCCTTAATACTAAAAGACAGCGGCAAATGGTCATATACTACAAAAATCATTGATTACGTTTACACTTACTGTACGACTGGCATTATGACCGGAAAAAGCACGCGATCGAGGTTTGACACTGATCCTTTTTGGTGTATATATGTGAAATCAGCAGATTTTGGTAAGAGAACACTTTCATTTGGAATCAGGCTAAGAAGCAGATTCGTGCGTAGATTATCGCTTTTCAATAGGTCGCCATTAAAGTCCCCCAACAGAATGCAATGGAGGTGTGAGGCTCTGGTTTTACTCACACATTTACCCAATCTTCTGCGTGCTTTAGCTAACTTCGTTTCAGAATTTTCGTCTCTATTGTCGGTCGGTAGGTATACATTTACAATTACAGTATCATCCACCTTAACTGCAAGTAAATGGTCAGATTTTGCAAATAGTTCGGAGTTATTATCTCTATCTATTATTGTATCAAGTCCACCAGAGGGGCAGCCTCGTTATCTAGGCCTTTTAGCGGCTACAAAGCGGAGCACATGTGATGGCACTATATCGCGTAGTTTCACATTGTCAGCAGAGAGAAAATGTTCCTGTATGCATATGATTTCTTTAGTAAAGCAAAGTTGTTCCACGACGGCATTTTTGCACTGAGACTACAATTTGCGTTCCATGACACGACGTGTTTTTTTAATAAAAGGCTCAACCATTTCGAACAGATTGGCTTTTTGGCTTCAAAGTCTTGTTCAACGGGCGGTTAGCATGGTAGAACCTGTGTTTTGATAATTCAAACAGCATATCGGGTTCTCAAACGGGCTTTCTTTCGTCGCACAGTGGTATTTTTGGGCGCAATATTCACATTTCTTGGTATGTTTGCACTATGTAAACCTATGGCCGATTTCGTGACTATTGAAACAATTTTTCGGGAGATAAATAAATTATTGTATTCTGAAGCGCTCAAAGTCAATTTTAGTCGGCATTTGTGTGACAGTAGCAAGGGCATCTCTACTTGGTAAATACAGCTTGAAGGTGCGTGATTTCTCACATTGTTTGGCTTTCTCACTATCCTCTGCAATAAGAGAATCGGGAATTCTTTTAACTATACAGATGTGTCACGGAGTTTCTATTTTTGTACTGGAACCCTTGTTTTAATTATTAATCACAAGGGCCAAGTTCTTCGTAGTAGCCTTCTGCGCAATGGTTAACTGCTGCCCATTTTTTCTTGGTATGAGCTCAACCTTTTCTCCACATGCAGGGACCTTGGTGGGCTCAAAAATGACGAATGTAGGAAGTTGGTGCTTTTCTTTAGCTGATGTGGCAAAGAATTTCACAGTCTCCAAAACATTTTCTTCATCCTTAACTTATTTACGGAAGGGGTCTGGTAGGCCAGATTTTTGTAGGATCAGTTTTTTCGCACATAGCATATTATCTCTGGAGAAAACCTCCACAGGGCCATCAATAATCAATTGATGTTTTATTCCGGCTAGCATTGCTCTCGAAACAAAATTTAACACCGCGTTCCAAATGACGTTTTCCAAGTCTATTTTTTAAATTCATTAATCACGAACATATATCCAAAAATCCACCTTTAGGTTGATTTTTCACCAACCTTAATTACTATACTAAGTCACTCCAAAAAAAGCAGAACCAGACGGCGTTAGAATGAAAAGTTACTTGATACTTTAATCCTTAGGAGATATTAAATAAAAAAAAACAAGTTTTTTAAACTGAAAGTAAGGAGCGACATTAAAACTTAAAACGAACAGAAATTATTCCGTATATGAAAGGGGCTGTGCCCTCCTCAACGCCTCGCTCTTCACGCTAAAGTTTGACTTTCTCACAACTTTTTTTTTTAAACAATAAAAACTTTAGCGTAAAGAGCGAGGCGTTGAGGAGGGCACAGCCACTTTCATATACGGAATAATTTCTATTTGTTTTAAGTTTCAATGTCGCTCCTTACTTTCAGTTTAAAAAACTTATTTTTTTTATTTAATTTCTGATCGTTTTTAAGTTAATGCAGCTTTTATTTTGGCTTGCCGGCATTGAATAAGTAAACAAAATTTGCATAAAAAATTTACTTTTCTTTTGCTAAACTGCTGTCTCTAAATTTGGTTCTGACGTAATTTACAAATTAACTTACGTAACAAACTTCTATATTTGTATATTTTTCTTCTGGCAAAAAATACACAGTTGCAGATTTTTGCAGATATGAGCTTGAAACATATGTTATAGGGTTGCCCGATACGCTGAATTTGACGGTGTGATTTTCATTAAATTTTTTTCACTTTTAGGGGATGTTTCCCCCCCTCTTTAAAAAATCAGGTAAATTTTCTCAGGCTCTTAGCCTTTGATGAGTAATACTAGACTTAAAAAAATTTATATATTTAGAATCAGCATTATAAGTCCATTCTTTTGATACATTTATTAACATCTAAATTCCGTTTTAAAAGTTTCGATTACTATTGAGCCGTATCACTTGTTTCTTTAATTTTTTTTTTATTACGTATATGTTATTACGTATATGAGGGGGTTCTCCACTTAGTCAATACCACGTTCTTTACGTTAAAAATAAAAAAAAATTTTATTCACAAACCCCTGAATCACACAGGCCTTTTAATTATAATATATAGCTCTTTTGAAAGCACTAAAAAAAACTGTAGCGTAAAGTGCGAGTTATTGAATTGGGGGAGAACCCCCTCATATACGTAATAATTTATGTTCATTTTAAGTTCTAATGTTGCTTCTTACTTTCAGTTGAAAAAACAGTTTTTTTTTTAATTTAATTTCTTATCGTTTTTTAAATAATGCTTTGAAATCTGGCGCCCCCTTCATAGAAATGTCCCTTGCCCCAAAGAAACATCCTCCACGGAAAGATTCTCCCGATTGACCCCCTCCTCCCGCCCCCCCCACCAGAAAAAAATTCTTCCTGAAAATGTCTGTATGCTTTCCAACAACCAATACAATATTTAAGCAATGTGCCAAGTTCATAACTTACAGCCCGTCCCCTGGGAACTGCCAGCGACTAAGTCGTTCTAAAAGACATGTCTAGTAGATTTTCGACTACGCTGAACAAATGGCAGTCTCAACATTTTGATTGGGTGATTTGGAGATAAATATGAGCGTGGGAGGAGGTCTAGTTGCCCTCCATTTTTTTTGGTCACTGAAAAAGGGCACTAGAACTTTTAATTTCCGTTCCAATGAGCCCTATTACAATTTTCTAGGACCACTGGGTCAATACGATAACCCCTGGAAAAAAAAAACAAATAAACACGCACCCGTGATCTTTCTTCTGGCAAAAAATGCAAAATTCCACATTTTTGTAGATATGAGCTTGACACCTTTGCAATAAGGCTATCGGACACGCTGAATATAATGGTGTGATTTTCATCAAGGTTCTATAACTTTTAAGGGGTCTTTCTCGCTTTTTTGAAAATAAGGCAAATTTTCTCAGGCACTTAACTTTTAATGGGTAATATTAAACTTGATGAAACTTATATATTTGAAATCAGAATTAAAATTTGATTCTTTTGATGTATCTATTGGTACCAAAATTCCGTTTTTTAGAGTTTCGGTTACCATTGAGCCGGGTCGCTCCTTACTTACAGTTCGTTACCACGAACTGTTTGATCAGCTTGAAACCTATGTTATAGGGTGTTCTGATACGCTGAATCTGACGGTGTGATTTTCATTAAAATTTGTTCACTTTTAGGGGATGTTTCCCCCCTCTTTAAGAAATCAGGTAAGTTTTCTCAGGCTCATAGCCTTTGATGAGTAATACTAAACTTAATAAAATTCATATATTTAGAATCAGCATTATAAGCCCATTCTTTTGATACATTTATTGACATCAAAGTCCCGTTTTTAAAAGTTTGGCTTACTATTGAGCTGTATCGCTTGTTTTTTTTTTTTTTTTTTTTTACGTATATGCTATTACGTATATGATGGGGTTCTCCCCTTAGTCAATGCCACGCTCTTTACGTTAAAAGTTAAAAAAAAAAATTAATTCACAAACCCCTGAATCACAAAGGCCGTTTAATTATAGTAGATAGCTCTTTTGAAATCAATAAAAAAAACTGTAGCGTAAAGAGTGAAGTATTGACTTTGGGGAGGACCCCCTCATATACGTAATGATTTCTGTTCATTTTAAGTTCTAATGTTGCTTCTTACTTTCAGTTGAAAAAACTAGTTTTTTTTTATTTAATTTCTGATCGTATTTTAGATAATGCTTTGAAATCAGGCACACCCTTCATAAAAATGTCCCTTACCCCAAAGAAACATCCTCCACGTAAAGTTTCTCCCGATTTAGCCCCGCCGCCAGCCCCCCCCCCCCCCCACCAGAAAAAATTCTTGCGGAAAATGTTTGTATACTTACCAATAACCAATACAATATGTAAGCAATGGGCAAAGTTAATAACTTGCAGCCCATCCCCTGGGAACTGTGGGGAATTAAGTCATCATAAAAGACATATTTATTAGATTTTCAACTATGCTGAACAAAATGGCTATCTCAAAATTTTGATCAGGTGACCTTGGGAAAAAAATGAGCGTGGGAGGGGGCCGAGTTGCCCTCAATTTTTTTTTGGTTACTTAAAAAGGTTACTAGAACTTTTAATTTCCATTCCAATGAGCCCTCTTACAATATTCTAGGACCACTGGGTCAATACGATCATCCCTGGGGAAAAAAAAAAATAAACACGCACCCTTGATCTTTCTTCTGGCAAAAAATGCAAAATTCCACATTTTTGTAGATAAAAGCTTGAAACCTCTACAGTAGGATTCTCTGATATGTGGAATATGATCGTGTGATTTTCGCTTAGATTCTATAATTGTAAGGGGGTCTTTCCCCTTTTTTCCAGAAATCAGCCAAATTTTGTCAGGCACGTAACTTTTGATAGGTAAGATTAAACTTGATGAAAGTTATATATTTGAAATCAAAATTAAAATCTGATTCTTTTGATGTATCTATTGGTATCAAAATTCCATTTTTTAGAGTTTGTGTTACCATTGAGCCGGGTCGCTCCTTACTTACAGTTCGTTACCACGAACTGTTTGATCCATAGCTACTTACCGCTGCAATCCAGATACTGTGAAATAAAAAACAGGAAAAAAAAATATGGCTTTTTCTTAATTAGAATAGTAAGACACGACCTGGCTACAGCATATGATTATGACGTCATTGATCAAAGTTTAACAAGAAATATGCCCAAAAAATATTGCGCAGTAGCAGATTGCGTCAGAATGAAAAGTCCCTTGATGCTTTAATCCTTTAGATATACAAACAATTCACATTGTTTTCGCTTTGAAATCCAGTTCAATATATATATATTGATTCGCATAGTCACTTATCTTGTAAATGCATACAAAGTGAGCCTCTTAATGTTCTAGCGTCACCATGGGTTTGATACAACCACCATGGAAAAAAATAAAAATTCTCCTTTGAAGTTCTGACTTTTTTTTATTTTTTTAGTGGCCAGAAATGTCAATATGCCAATTAAAAAAAAAAAAAAAAACAATGATTTTGAAGTCGAGCATGATAGATCAATTTGCTTGGCATGTGGTAGGCTTGTATATATTGATATTCGTTGAGCTACCAACCCCCAAATGAGTCAGCTTTGTTTTCTACTCTTTCCTTGGAAAAATGGAGAGCTCCCTAGGGAACCAAAGAGCGTTCAAAGGTCCTTGACTGGTACTGCTAATAAAGTGCTATCTATCCGTTTTCTTTGGAAAAATACGAGGTTATCCCACAGAAGTTGACACAGATATACCCTCTATTTAAAATGACATTAAGAATACAAATGGACTTGACTCATCTCTGTCCGTTATACTCGAGTTCAGACTCTTATTTTCATTCAGTATTTTCAAACAGTTCGTGGTAACGAACTGTAAGTAAGGAGCGACCCGGCTCAATGGTAACCGAAACTCTAGAAAACGGGTTTTTTATACCAATAGATACAACAAAAGAATCAGATTTGAATGCCGATTTCAAATATATAACTTTCATCAAGTTTAGTGCTACCCATCAAATGTTACGCGCCTGAGAAAATTTGGCTGATTTTCGAAAAAAGGGGGAAAGACCCCCTAAAAGTTATAGAACCTTAATGAAAATCCCACCATCATATTCAGCGTATCAGAGAACCCTACTGTAGAGGTTTGAAGTTCCTATCTATAAAAATGTGGAATTTTGCATTTTTTGCCAGAAGAAAGATCACGGATGTGTGTTTATTTATTTATTTATTTATTTTTTTTTTCCCCAGGGGTGATCGTATCGACCCGGTGGTCCTAGAATATCGTGGGAGGGCTCATTGGAACGGAAATTAAAAGTTCTAGTGCCCTTTTTAAGTGACAAAAAAAAATGGAGGGCAGCTAGGCCCCCTCCCACGCTTATTTTTTTCCCAAAGTCACCCGAACAAAGTTTTGAGATAGTCATTTGGTTCAGCATGATTTAAAATAAAATAACTGTGTCTTTTAGGATGACTTAATCCCCCGAAGCCTCCAGGGGGAAGGATAAAATTTTTGAACTTTACCCAATGTTAACATATGGTAGTGGTTATTTGGGAGCATACAAAGGTTTTCATGAGGGTTTTTTTCTGGTAGTGGGAGGGAAGGGTGGGTCGGGGGTTATGTTGGAAGATCTGTCCACGAAGGAAGTTTTCATGGGGGAAGGGAAATTGCCATGAAGGGGGCGCCGGACTTGCCAGCCTTATTTATTGGTTATTGGGAAGCATACAGACATTTTCAGGACGGATTTTTTTCTGGAGGGGGGGGGATAGAGAAGGGGGTTACTCGGGAGAATCTGTCCGTGGAGGATGTTTCTTTGGGGTAAGGGACATTTCTATGAAGGGGGCGCCGGATTTCCAAGCATTATTTAAAAAAACGATCAGAAATTAAATAAGAATTTTTTAATTTTAAAAAATTAAAGTTTTTTCAACTGAAAGTAAGAAGCAACATTAGAACTTAAAACGAACAGAAATTATAACGTATGTGAGGGGGTTTTCCCCCAAGTCAATACCTCGCTCTTTACGCTACAGTTTTTTTTTTAATGCTTTCAAAAGACCTATCTATTCTAATTAAACGGCCTTTGTGATTCAGGGGTTTGTTAATAAAATTTTTTTTAAATTTTAACGTAATGAGCGTCGTATTGACTAAGGGGAGAACCCCCTCATATACGTAATAACATATACTTAATAAAAAAAACAATAAAAAAACAAGCGATACGGCTCAGTAATCGAAACTTGTAAAAACGGAATTTTGATGTCAATAAATGTATCAAAAGAATGTGTTTATAATGCTGATTCTGAATATATAAATTTTATTAAGTTTAGTATTACTCATCAAAGGCTACGAGCCTGAGAAAATTTACCCGATTTTTTAAAGAGTGGGGAAACATCCCCTACAAGTCAAAGAATTTTAATGAAAATCATACCGTCAGATTCAGCGTATCAGAAAACCCTATTACATAGGTTTCAAGCTCATATCTGCAAAAATCTGCAACTTTGTATTTTTTGCCAGAAGAAAAATATACGAATATAGAAGTTAGTTACGTAAGTTAATTTGTAAAGACATCCATTTAGCAAAAGAAAAGTACAATTTTTATGCAAATTTTGTTTACTTATTCAATGACGATTAGCTAAAATAAAAGCTGCATTAACTAAAAAACGATCAGAAATTAAATTAAAAAAAACAAGTTTTTTAAACTGAAAGTAAGGAGCGACATTAAAACTTAAAATGAACAGAAATAATTCCGTATATGAAAGGGGCTGTCCCCTCCTCAACGCTTCGCTCTTTACGCTAAAGTTTGACTCTGTCTCACAACTTTATTTTTTAAAACAATAAAAAACTTTAGTGTAAAGAGCGAGGCGTTTAGGAGGGGACAGCCCCTTTCCTGTACGGAATAATTTATGTTCATTTTAAGTTTTAATGTCGCTCCTTACTTTCAGTTTAAAAAACTTGTTTTTTTATTTAATTTAAAGGAAGGAATAAATTCTTTCGGGTCTACAAATACAAAGAACTGCCCAAATTTTGTTTCAAATGTGGCTCCCCCAACCACTTTCAACACGCATGGTTGATACCCCCGAATGTGCCGTTGTGCTGGAGCCCAAATTTCTAAGAGAGAAAAAATCATGCACCCCCCCCTAGATGTGCTAACTACCCTAAAATCACATATCTTACAACTTAGTTTGTACTGTTATGAAAGAGAGGCCAAAAAGGACCCGCATCCGCATCAATGACTTTTTCCTATAGATTTGAATATTAAAAAAGAAATCAAAATGGTTTTCGAAGCATAACTGGAAAAAAGTATACATCTCGTTATACATATCAACGCTTACATCCCTTCCATTTCTTTTACCTTTCATTTATTGCATATCCAATATCGGAGACCTGACAGAGTTTCTCAGTCCCAGTATTAGGACAGAGTTTCTGAGTTAAATTTGTATTATAAAGAAATAGTTTCTTGTCTGAAAGAAGCGGACTCTACAACTGTTCCGTTAAAACGTATAGGCATTGGTACTCAGCAGATCTCAATTTAAATGTTGTGAAAGAAAAAGCTAAATTCTGGCTTAGAGTTTGGAACGAGTGTGCCCGCCCATGATCAGTGTTGTGGATTCAAAACAAAAAAATAAAGCGGATTACAAGCGATATCTTAGGTCAGTAAGGTATCGTGGCTTGTATTTCTCACTGAACGAACGTGAACTGCGTAAAGTTATTTATTCTGAAAAATATATCATTCTTCCCCATCTAGCGAATACAACTAAGGAAGGAGAGAGTCGATTTAATTTTCGTTCTGGGTTGGGCTGACTAGCATCTCTTCTTGAAAATAATAATTCTAACAGTAAAGGAATTTGTATTTGTGATTTAGATCTTTCGACAGCATTTGACAGTGTAATCCATTCCCAGCTTTTTTATTCCCTTTGTATTTCAGGTTTTAATTTTTTAGTTATTAAGCTTCTGCAGATTGATATTCTAATTCTCTCCTTAGTTTGAAATCTCCTCCAACTACTATTATTCATGTTGAAAGAGGCGTAAGACAAGGTGGTGTTTTGTCACCTACACTTTTTAAAATTTACATTTCTGGCGTGCTTGAGAAAATATCCTCTATGTATTTTCCTGATGTTTTAGAGGTTTCATATCTTGTGTAGGCTGACGATTTGCTCCTGATTAGTCAGACTATGACTGGTCTCTCCAAAATGGTATCTTGTGCTTCCAATGTATATTCTGGGATCGGTCTTTCTTTAAATTAAAAAAAAAAAACAAGTTTTTTTTTAACTGAAAGTAAGGAGCGACATTAAAACTCAAAACGAATAGAAATTATTCCGTATATGAAAGGGACTGTTCCCTCCTCAGCGCTTCGCTCTTTACGCTAAAGTTTTTTTATTATTTTAAAAAATAAAGTTGTGATACAAAATCAAACTTTAGCGGTTTGACAAAGTCAAACTTTAGCAGGGGTTGCCATCCTCAAAGACCTAATTTCCAGAACATTCAACTACGTTGAAGAAAATTGCTATCTCAAAATTTTAATTGGATGTGTTTCGAGAAATGGCTGGTGTGAGAGGGGGTTAGTTGCCCTCTCATCGCTTCCGAAAATTAAAAAGGACATTTGCCCTTTTAATTTCCAATCGAATGAGCCCTTTTTGAAGTTTCTACGACAACGTTTTCTATGAGGAACCTTATATCCCCTATGGAAAAACTTACAACCCTTGCCCTGAGGGCTGTGGGGGGAGTGTCATCCTCAAAAAAATAATTTCCGGACTTTTTAACTACGTCGAACAAAATGTTTCTCTCAAAATTTTGATTCAATGTGGTTGTGGAAATGGTGAGTGTGAGAGGGGTTTTAGTTATCCTGCAATCACTTTTGATAATTAAAGAGGGCAGAGGTCCTTCTAAATTATAAATCGAATGAGCTCTTTTTGAAGTTTCTACAACATTCTATAAAAACCTTATATGTCCCCAGGGCATAACTTACAACCCTTGCCCCGAGGGTTTTGAGGGGCTATCATCCTCAAAGATCTAATTTCTAAAACTTTCAACTACGTTTAACAAAATGGCTATCTAAAAATTTTGATTGGATTTGTTTGGGGAAAAGATGGGCATGAGAGGAGGGTTAGTTGCCCTCAAATCACTTTCGACTTTTAAAAAGGCACTATCCCTTTGAATTTCCAATCGAATGAGCCCTATTTCAAGTATCTACGACAAAGCTTTCAATAAAAACCTTATATGCCCCCAGGGTATAACTGACAACCCTTGCCCTGGCGCTTGTGGGGGGAGTGTCATCCTCAAGGATATAATTTCAGGACCTTCAACTACTTTGAAAAAAATGACTATCTCAAAATTTTGATTGGATTTTTTTGGATAAATGGTTGGCGTGGAAGGTGGGTTAGGTGCCTTCCAATCACTTTCGACTATAAAAAAGAACACTAGCCTTTTCAATTTCCAATCAAATGAGCCTTTTTTGAAGTTCCTACGACAACGCTCTCTATAAAAACCTTATATGCGTCCAGGGTATAACTTACAACCCTTGCCCTTAGGGCTGTGGGGGTTTGTAATCCTCAAAGACCTAATTTTCAGAACTTTCAACTACGTTGAACAAAAAGGCTATCGTGAAAGTTTGATTGCATGTGTTTGGGGAAAAGGTGGGCGTGATAGGGGGGTTAGTTGCCCTACAATCTCTTTTGACTATTAAAAAGGGCACTAGCCCTTTGAATTTCCAGTCGAATGAACCTTTTTTGAAATTTCTACGACAACGCTTTCTATAACAACTTTATATAGCCCCAGGGCATAACTTACAACCCTTGCCCTGAAGGCTGTGGGTGGAGTGTCATCCTCAAAAACATAATTTCTGGACTTTTAACTACGTCGAACAAAATGGCTATCTCAAATTTTGATTGGATGTTTTTGGGGAAATGGTGGGTGTGAGAGGGGTGTTTGTTATCCTCCAATCACTTTCGACTATTAAAAAGAGTGCAGGCCCTTCTAATTTTCAATCGAAGGAGCCCTTTTTGAAGTTTCTACGATATCCTATCTGTAAAAACCTTATATGCCCCATTGAATAACTTGCAACCCTTGCTCTGAGGGCTCTGTGGGGGTTATCACCCTCAAAGATCTAATTTCTAAAACTTTTAACTAAGTTGAACAAGATGACTATCTATAAATTTGGATTGGATGTACTTTTCAATATCCAATCGAATGATTGCTTTTTAAATTTTCTACGAGAACGCTTTCTGTGAAAAAATCTATACGCCCCCAGGGCATAACTTAGAATCCTTGCCCTGAGGGCTGTGGGGGGAGTCTCATCCTCAAAAACATAATTTCCTGACTTTTTAACTACGTTGAACAAAATGGCTATCTCAAAATTTTGATTGGATGTGTTTGGGGAAATGGTGAGTGTGAGAGGGGTGTTAGTTATCCTCAAATCACTTTCAACTATTAAAAAGAGCACAGGATCTTCTAAATTCCAATCAAATGAGCCCTTTTCGAAGTTCCTACGGCATCAATATCTATAAAAACCTTATATGCCCCCATGGCATAACTTACAACCCTTGCCCCGAGGACTATGAGGGAGTTATCATCCTCAAAGATCTAATTTCTATAACTTTTAATTATGTTGAACAAAATGGCTATCTAATAATTTTGATTGGATTTTTTTGGGGAAAAGATGGGCATGAGAGGGGGGTTAGTTGCCCTAAAATCACTTTTGACTTTTAAAAAGGCACTATCCCTTTGAATTTCCAATCGAATGAGCCCTATTTCAAGTATCTACGACAAAACTTTCAATAAAAACCTTATATACCCCCAGGGTATAACTTACAACCCTTGCCCTGGCGCTTGTGGGGGGAGTGTCATCCTCAATGATATAACTTCCGGACCTTCAACTACTTTGAACAAAATAGCTATCTCAAAATTTTGATTGGATTTTTTTGGATAAATGGTTGGCGTGGAAGGTGTGTTAATTGCCTTCCAATCACTTTCGACTATTAAAAAGAACACTAGCCTTTTCAATTTCCAATCAAATGAGCCTTTTTTTAAGTTCCTACGACAACGCTTTCTATAAAAACCTTATATGCGTCCAGGGTATAACCTACAACCCTTGCCCTTAGGGCTGTGGGGGCTTGTAATCCTCAAAGACCTAATTTTCAGAACTTTCAACTACGTTGAACAAAAAGGCTATCTTGAAAGTTTGATAGCATGTGTTTGGGGAAAAGGTGGGCGTGATAGGGGGTTAGTTGCTCTACAATCTCTTTTGACTATTAAAAAGGGCACTAGCCCTTTGAATTTCCAGTCGAATGAACCTTTTTTGAAATTTTTACGGCAACGCTTTCTATAAGAACCTTATATACCCCCAGGGCATAACTTACAACCCTTGCCCTGAAGGCTGGGGGTGGAGTATCATCCTCAAAAACATAATTTCTGGACTTTTTAACTACGTCGAACAAAATGGCTATCTCAAAATTTTGATTGGATATATTCGGGGAAATGGTGGGTGTGAGTGGGGTGTTTGTTATCCTCCAATCATTTTCGACTCCTAAAAAGAGCGCAGTCCCTTCTAATTTTCAATCGAAGGAGCCCTTTTATAAGTTTCTACGATATCCTATCTGTAAAAACCTTATATCCCCCATGGAATAACTTGCAACCCTTGCCCTGAGGGCTCTGAGGGGGTTATCATCCTCAAAGATCTAATTTCTGAAACTTTTAACTAAGTTGAACAAAATGGCTATCTATAAAATTTGATTGGATGTACTTTTCAATTTCCAATCGAATGATTGCTTTTTAAATTTTCTACGAGAACGCTTTCTGTGAAAAAATCTATACGCCCCCGGGGCATAACTTACAACCCTTGCCCTGAGGGCTGTGGGGGGAGTCTCATCCTCAAAACATAATTTCCGGACTTTTGAACTACATTGAACAAAATGGTTGTCTCAAAATTTTGATTGGATGTGTTTGGGGAAATGGTGAGTGTGAGAGGGGTTTTAGTTATCCTCCAATCACTTTCAACTATTAAAAAGGGCACAGGATCTTCTGAACTCCAATCGAATGAGCCCTTTTTGAAGTTTCTAAGGCATCACTATCTATAAAAAACTTATATGCCCCCATGGCATAACTTACAACCCTTGCCCCGAGGACTATGAGGGAGTTATCATCCTCAAAGATCTAATTTCTATAACTTTTATTTACGCTGAACAAAATGGCTATCTAAAAATTTTGATTGGATGTGTTTGGGGAAAAGATGGGTGCGAGAGGGGGATTAGTTGCCCTCAAATCACTTTTTACTTGTGAAAAGGCACTAGCCCTTTGAATTTCCAATCAAATGAGCACTATTTCAAGTTTCTACGACAAAGCTTTCAATAAAAACCTTATATGCCCCCAGGGTTTAACTTATAACCCTTGCCCTGAGGTCTGTAGGGGGAGGGTCATCCTCAAGGAAACAGTTTCTGGACCTTCAACTACTTTGAACAAAATGGCTATCTCAAAATTTTGATTGGATTTTTTTTTTTGGATAAATGATTGGTATGGAAGGGGTATTAGTTGCCTTCCAATCACTTTCGACTATTAAAAGGGCATTAGCCATTTCAATTTCCAATGAAATGAGCCCTTTTTGAAGTTTCTATGACAACACTTTCTATAAAAACCTTATGTGCACCCAGGGTATAACTTACAACCCTTGCCTTGAGGGCTGTAGGGGGTTTTTCACCCTCAAAGACCTAACTTCCAGAACTTTAAACTAATTTGAACAAGAAGGCTATCTAAAAATTTTCATTGGATGTCTTTGGAGAAAAGGTGGGCGTGAGAGGTTAGTTGCCCTCCAATCACTTTCGACTATTAAAAAGGGCACTAGCCCTTACAATTTCCAATCGAATGAGCCCTTTTTGAAGTTTCTACGACAGCACTTTTTATAAGAACCTTATATATACCCAAGGCATAACTTAAAACCCTTGCCCTGAGGGCTGGGGACGGAGTTTCATCCTTAAAAAAATTATTTCCGGACTTTTTAACTACGTCAAACAAAATGGATGTCTGAAAATTTTTGATTGGATGTATTTGGGGAAATGATGGCTTATCCTCCAAGCACCGTCGAGTATTAAAAAGGGCACAGGCCCTTCTAATTTCCAATCGAATGAGCCCTTTTTGAAGTTTCTATGACATCACTATCTATGAAAACCTTATATGCCCCCATGGCATAACTTACAAAGCCTTTTTTGAAGTTTTTACGACAACGCATTCTACAAAAACCTTATATGCCCCCAGGGCATAACGTGGAAGAGGTGTTAGTCGCCTTCCGGTCACTTTCGACTATTAAAAACGGGCACTAGCCATTTAAATTTCCAATCAAATGAACTCTTTTTGAAGTTTCTACGACAACACTTTCTATAAAAACCTTATATGTCCCAAGGACATAAATTATAACTCTTGCCCCGAGGGCTGTGTGGGGTTGTCATCCTCAAAAACCTAATTTCCAGAACTTTCAACTACGTTGAACAAAATGGCTATCTTAGAAGATTGATTGGACGTGTTTTGGGAAAAGGTTGGCCTGAGAGGGGGGTATGTTGCCCTCCAATCACTTTCGACTATTAAAGAGGGCACTAGCCCTTTGAATTTCCAATCAAAGGAGCCTTTTTTGAAGATTTACGACAATGCTTTCTATAAAAACCTTATATGCCCCTAGGGCATAACTTACAACCCTTGCCCTAAGGGTTGTGAGGAGTGTCCTCCTCAATTACATAATTTCTATTTGGAAATCAACTACGCTGAACAAAATGGCTATCTCAAAGCTTTGATTTGACGTGTCTGGAGAAATGATGGGCTTGGATGGGGTATTAGTTGCCTTCCAACCACTTTTGAATATTAAAAGGGGCACCAGCCACTCCAACTTCCAATCGAATGAGCCCTTTTCGAAGTTTCTACGACAACTCCTTCGATACGAAGTCTCTGGTCTACAGAAAAAAAAAATAATAGATTGTGCCAACATCGTTCTTTACATAGGCAGCACGATTGTGCTGCCTATGAAAGTGCAAATTATGTTCTGGTCTTGAGAAGGCATGGGGGTATTCAGCCATACTCGAATTTTCCCTCGTTTTCAGTTTGAATCGGCTATTCATTGTAATTTCTGTTTGTTTCGGTTTTCATTTATTTAATGGTGATTTGTGATAGTTTTACTCTTGGAAGATTATTTGACTCTGTTTCTGCTCATATTCAGCTTAACGGAGCTCTTTACTTTTCTTTGAAAATCTTTTTTGTGGAACATTTTTAAAATTAATTCACGTTAACGAACAGATTTACAGTTTAATGATTTAATAAACTGAATTATAGTTTATTACACTTAAACATTTTATACTATTTGGGGTACTAATCATCCATTTTATCCCTTTTAACCTCTTTTTGTACCATATTATTTATGCTATATCATATCATTATAATACTACATATGTTTCCATTATACTATATCACTATTTATTATAGTTTATATATTTTATAATCATATTTTTATTTTAGCTTATTTAATTATTATTGAATAAGAATATAATATATGTTATTGGCTACTTTTTATTTTCTGGCATTCTGAGTGTTGTATGTTTTTCTAAAACATTCCCACACCATTATAATGCTTCCTTTTTTGGTGATCCTTCTTTTTTTTCAAATCCATTTTTCCCTATAAGACTAACGATAGACTAAAAAAGTAAAATGAGAAGGTTAAAAAACGCTTTCATCTCCAAACACACAATAGCGTTAAAAATAGAAATTTTTTGTTCTGCTTCTGATACGAGTAGTGATGGTTCAATCTATTTAAGCGAGCCCAAAGGGGGTACACTTTTGGAGCTAGTAAACTCTCAAGACGTTATTAGCTGCACCTGGGTCTTACGCAATAGTGTATTACACATGTAACGGTATAGGACACCCATATGTGACATAATAGGGCATTGTTAAACTTATATAAATGTTGACTTTGGTTGTTACTTAATAGGGGGTGTTTTTTCCTTTGATTGTTTAAAAAACCCGCTAGGGTCAGGAAAAAAACTTCAGGGCTCCAAGTAGGGACAAAGTCCAAATTGATCATAACCCACTATTTTTCAGGTTCACACACAAATCCTTTATTATCGGCAACGAAAAGGATTTTTCAGCTATTTCAAGGGACAGAAGCATTACATGATCCGCTATTTATTTTCTAGGAGAAAATGCCTGTTATTCTTCTAGAAGGAACGAGTAATTTCCGTTGTTTTCAGGGGTTACGATACTCGGTAGTAGAGTGGGTATTCTATCTGTCCTATATTAGATCTGAGATGTTCAAGTCAATTTTCTAAAATGGATGCAAAGACACATAGAAATTTAAAAAAGAATTGAATTCCTGCTTATATGCAGGTAATCCTCTGTGTATATTAAGGATACCACCCTTCCCTCACCAAAAAAGGCGAGATTATACCCAAATTTGAGCTACTATAAATGACTATATTGGATTAAAAACTGAAACCCTGCCTCTTCCTACTATTGCATGGTTCTCTCAGAGATAAATTTATCTAATTTTTATCAGGTCAAAATATAGTTTATTTATTGTGTCTGCTATTTCAATACGCCTTTCGCTAACCTGGCAGATTGGTTAAACACGCATTAATTATTATCCCTTAAATATCCACGATACGCCTTAATCACCATTTACCCCCTATTAAGCTTAGGCCTTGATTAACGCGAGCAGGCATCATTTGCCATAGGGTTAAATAATTGGACGAAAGGAATGCTGTTACCACCTGCTTTCGTCTACAAAAATCAACGACTTTTGAAGGTTTTAATAAGTTAAATCTTTGCGTAAAATGATATAAGAAAGCCTGCTATATTACCAATAAATCTTTTATTTTAGGGGGCTGGAAGAGGTTATGATCACTATTTTCATATGTAAGAAATGCAATTAAATCTAATTTAAATAGTCAATGTTTATGCAGGTAGGGGGGCAAATATCGAGCGTAAGTTATTAGTTGTTAGTTAATTGTGAAAAACGGGCGAATATTCAAGGAAAAATGCCCCTTATTTTTGCTAAAATTAAGAGATGAAGGTTAAAGTGAGTGCATTTTTAGAGATTCTGTGAGGAAAATTGTACAAGAAAAATTTTGTTCATTATAATGAATTATTATGCGAATCCCCTGCCCCCTACATAGGGGCTCTGCCGTTATTTTGAAGTCATATTTTCTGGTTACACGCAGCTTATTAAATTTGAATTTAAAAAGATGTGCTATGTTTAAACTAGAAATTTATTTTCGTTTTCAGAATGTTTTGCTTGTTACATTTTAACGCTGTTGTATAAAACTTTTGAAGCTCAAGTACGAAATACGTGTGAAGAACAGAATGTTTTTTCCCTTAAAAAACATATTATAGAAAGAATAAAAACGCATATAAAGGCAAAGAAAATATTTACGGTTTGCTATATATGTTAATTCAAATTTTTTCCGTCAAATATCCTATTTTTGGTGTATCCCCCTTACTAAGGTTGAGGAGGAAGCACCTTTAATCCGTATTACAGTTTAAATTCCACTTAGAACAAAGGAGTTACGCATCTTTTTCCAATGTTTGCCCCCATAGTCTCATATCATTACCGCATGTTTCCCATGTGTGGGCCCCGTTAAGGTGGGTGGAGGGCAATTGGGGTGAGTAATTTCTGAACGCTAAACTCTGCGTTTCTTAAATACTCACATATTTATATGAAAAAAGTATTTTAACCATATACATTGTTTGAATGAAAGCAAATTTCAAACTTTATTAAATGATCAAAACAAGATGTTTTTTAATAGTTTTTTACTTCATGACTAAACTTACTATAATTACTAAAATTATATTCCTATTTAAGTAAAATTCAGACCAAGAGGTTATTTCTTCAAAAAGGGCAAAGGCGTGACAAGAGGACACATATACCCTCCCCATTCAAAGTCTGGAGATGACCCCTTCAGCTCCCATGCAAAGCCCTGAGAATGTGGCCACCTCCGCACTTCAAGGCCATGATGTGGGGCCCTCTGCACCCTACAGTCAAGATGAAGTCGCTGCCGGCCCTAGTGAAAGTGCAAATCATAGATATATTTCGTAAAACAAAATGTTTTTTCGGCAAGGGGAAATAACTATGATGTTGGGAAGCTTCTTTGATACCCCTGGAAGGAGTTTTAATGGTATTACCCCATCTTGAAATAATAGGGTTCTTTTCAGCTTAATAATGGAGAAAATACTAGGGCCCTCTAGATAGTTTTGAGGGGCTATGAGAACCTCCTCACCTCAAAGAAATAGGTTTTTCACCACAATGAAAATATTGCTTTCTCTTAGTGATTAGTAGCGTTTTACTGTTGAAAGGGGCCATGTTCGTCAGTTCTAAAGGGTTTGACGAGTCACTGCTCCTCTGATTAATAATTGCTTAATATTCATTTTTACAACTTAAAATCATAAGTGTTCCAAGAAAACAACAATTGTCGCTCTTTTTCAAGGCCGCACCTGATATACCAGCATGGATTTCACAACAACAGCAACCTTATAAGAAAATCGAAATATATTTTCTTGTGATTATTATCTCTTCTAATCAGCAGTTGTACTAAACCATTTCTGCTCAAGTCATCCTCAGGGCTATACTGTGGTGTATATTCTCCCCATAGTATAGTGCAGACGGTTTGATATCATCTATTTTCCCTTCTTGTTTTAGTTTTATTTTTGTGTTTAAAGCTTTTTCCAATAGGCAATGATTAGAAGTCCTCCAAAAAAAGTCCCCCCAGATCCCAAATCAAATTCCAGTGAATGTGTCATAGTGAAAGATACCCATCCTGGCTGGTCAAGCACCCTATCTCAAAGTTCTAATGATAGCTCCAATTCGTAGAATAGGACAATGATAAGTGTAGGGTCTAATGTAACCATAAATGATGATAATGGGTTTCAAGAGGTCCTCTCTAGAAGTTCTAAAAAAAGGAAAAAAACCTCCCCAATTAAAAGCATGTCCCCTCTCCCTGCCCAAGATCATCCCTCCAAAAACTTAGGAATTTACCTTAATATTACTCCCACTACCCCCTTTGAAATAAAAATGATCACTGCATTAAGAGTTGCAATTTTTAAATTGCTAAAATCAATGTTCTCTCTTAACATTAACCGTGATGGATCTCTGCTAATAGCTGTAGAAGATCAGAAATCAGCAGATACAATAAATAACCTTAAATCCCTTCTGAATACCCCAATTATTGCATCTAATTGGAACCCAAAACAATCACCAACAAAAATAGTAGTTTATAATGTTCCCCCAGAGATATCTACTAAGGAGTTAAAAGAAGGTCTTTCAGGTAGGGCTGGAAACACAATCCCAGTTGAGGATGTTACCCAACTTGGAAAACCTAACTCTAATGGCCTAAAAACTAGTAGATCCTTCTTATTCATACTGAATGATAAAATTGATATCCCAGAAAAATTATTCCTATTTGGGCAAATCAAACCACACAATGAATACAAACCTAAGCCTATTCAGTGTCAGAAGTGTTTCAAACTGTGACACACGACAAACAAATGCAATTCAATTCTCCAAGAGTGTAGTACTTGTAAATCTTTCCATCCTAAAGAGCTGACAACTTGCAACAACACCCAGCCTACATGCATCAATTGCAAAGGCCCACATGAATCTAAAAATAAATCATTATGCCCTGCATACAAGAAAAGAGCTCTAACACTCCAAATATCAACAGAGAAGGCCATCCCACACCCCTTTGCAGCAATGGAAGCAAATGCTGCCCAACAATACCAAATAAAGCCTGTAATGAAACCAACCAAATCCCCCAAATCACACGCCCCCCATGCCTCACGCACCCCATATAAAACACCCTCTTCTAAGCCCCCTAGCGCAAATCCCTATCAGAAGGACTCACCAAGCCAACAAGCCTCCTTGTCCGGTGAGATGAGGCCAGCCTGGCCCTCCCTCCCAAGAAGAAACAAACCAGAAACACTACCAGGAATCAATCCCTTAACCAACAAACAGGATGCACTACCAAAAATGCAATCCCCAAATATATGCTTATTCATTCTAAACTGTAATGCAGTTCAGGCCATGAACATACATCAACTACAGAAAACAAAAATTATTGCAGAATTGGCAAAAATCTACATCCCAGATGATATGCTCATTCAAGCAAAAAAAGATCTTGCTTTACTTTTAACAAAGCTGAACATTGATACACAGTCATATGAAGAGTAAATCAACAACACAACATTTATCAATACTCCAATAGAATGTAAGATCACTCACAGAAAATAAGCTAAATGAACTAATATCATTTATGAATAATAATTCCATTAATATTGCTTGCCTCCAGGAAACTTATTTAATCCAAAATCAACAAATTAAGTCTCTGGGATATACTATCCTGAGAAAGGATAGATCTTCAGAGAGAAAAGGAGGTGGTGTAGCTTTATTAGTTAATAATAATATAAAATTTTGTGGCATCAATTTTCCAGATTTTGAAAATGATGTTGATGTAATTGGTATAAGTGTTTGGCTGAATAATTTAAAAACCTACATAATAAGCTTTTAAAACCCTAATGGCCAAACTAAAGATGCCAAGGATTTCTTTAATTATATAAATAATTCTAATATGTTAAAAAATATCATTATTTGTGGTGATTTCAATGCCCACAGCCTTTTGTGGGGGAATAAACCAGCAAATAAAGCTGGTAAATTTATTGAGTATATGACTTCAAATAATAATGAATTAGCTGTTGCTACTCCTCCAAACCTGATTACTTATTTCAACCCCAAAAGTGGCAATTTCTCCACAATTGACCTACAAATTGTGTCTTTAAATTTTTTGATCAAAATTTACATAAATAAAATTGATAGTCTATGTACAGACCACTTTGCTATAGTTTGCTCCCTAAATGAACCTGCTGAAACTTTATCTCATACATCCAAGTATATCAACACTAAAGCAAATTGGTCTTTTTTCCAAAATAAGCTAAATGATGAAATTACAAGTTTCACCCAAAGTTCATGCATTTCTAACACAACAGTTGACACACATGCTGAAGCATTGACATCTTTACTAATAAATTCAGCTAATCATGCTATCCCCAGGACAACACCTAAGAAAACATTTCCTAAACAAATTCCTAAAACATGGTGGACAAATGAGTGCCTAAATAAATGGAGGATAAAAAAGACAGCTAGGACAGAATTCATAATAAAACCAACACCTGCTACATATTTAAAAAAATTACAAGCAGAATCTAATCTAAAAAGGAATATAATAGATTCTAAATATAAATACTTTAATAATTTTGCAAATAATCTCTTCAGATAAACGAATGAGCCAATTATACATAAAGTCATAAGCAACATATGTGGGAAAAAGACTTCCCCCAACCCACTCCTGTATGAGCTTATACATAATAATACCCATTATGACAATGATAATGAAAAGGCTAATCTATTTGCAACTCTTTTTGTTAATAAGCTAACATCAAATAATCAAAGCAAACTGTCCACAATTCCTATGAACCCTTGTTACCAACCACGCCCAGGATCAGAGTACATAACTAATCCATTTTCAATCCAGGAATTGATTAATGCAATACATCATATTAGGTCCAAAACTAGCAGCAGCTATGACAATATACACCCTACATGGATAAAGAATCTCACACCTTCATACAAACAAGAACTGCTAAATTGTTATAATCACGCTTGGGCATCTTCTAGGTTCCCCAATATATGGAAATGTTCGTCCCTCCTACCAATCCTAAAGAAAAATAAAACAAAAGATAACCCTGAGTCTTATAGGCCCATAATGATTACACCTGTGATGGGGAAAATAATGGAGAAAATGATTTATAACAGACTCCTCTGGTTTGTTGAGAAAAATAACATGATCCCACACACTTAAACTGGATTCAGGAAATACCACTCCTCAACAGATGCTTTCATTTTGCTAACAAATGCAATAAATGAATCTTTCTCAAAAAATATCCTAGTGGCAGCTTTCCTAGATTTTGAAGGAGCTTATGACAATGTGAGCCACCAAATCCTTTTAAATAAACTTGCAAACCTTGGAGTACCTCCAAAGTTAGTATCTTTTATTAAATCCTTCATAGAAGTGCGAAGTTTCATTGTTTGTTGGTTCAGCCTCTTCACCCCAAAAGACAGTACCCAAAGGCCTACCTCAGGGAGCAGTCCTTAGTTGCCTCCTATTTGCCCTATATCTCTGGGACATGAACCTACCCCACACGAATCTACAATATGCTGATGATCTGGTGCTATGGTCATCTGGCAACATCTTTCAGATAGCACAGTCAAATCTGCAAAAGTAACTTTTCAAGTTTGAAAAATTCTCTCAACATTCAGATTTACCCATTGCACCCACCAAGTCAAAAATAATCCAATTTCACCGGAAGCGAAACCATGTTAAGGCAAAACTAACTCTAAATAAAACAACTATTCCTGAAGATAATAATATTAATTACCTAGGTCTCATGCCTGTCCAAAAACTTAATTTCCACCTCCACACTTCAAACACAATAAAAAAATGTTATAGAAAAGCAAATATACTAAAAAGACTTCTTTCCATGCCCTGGGGTTGTAAGGAGAAAACTTTACTCCAGTTTTATAAATCACATGTAAGACCCCATATTGACTATGGGCTCATTGTCTATGGTGCATGTGCAAAGACCCAGATGCAAAAAATTGAAACAACACAAAATGATATAATACGTCTCATATTTGGTCTTAGGAAACCCACAAGCACCAAGTTTCTGCTTATGGAGAGTGGATTAACAACAATAAGGGAGAGACGTAGCTTCCTCTTGATAAAACATCTTACAAAAATTGAATCAAATAGCTCACACACATTACATAATTGGTTAAGAAATCCAGCCATGTATAGAGGTATTGCATATGAGTATGCCAATATTCAAAAGAAGTTCCCTGTACCAGCAAAGTCTATTGCACCTACTTTCCCCCAATCCCCTCAATGGAATTGGTCATCTCCCATAATAAATACTGAATTTTCAAAATGGAATAAAGATTTAATCCCCATTGCTTTTGTCCAGAAAAAATTTGCAGAACTTAATACAATTACCTATAAAAATCACTTCCAAATATTTGTTGATGGGTCAAAAATGAATGAGAAGGTTGCAAGTGGTGTTTTCCCTCCTCACCTGAAAATTGCAATGGGCGAGAGATTATTTAATAATTTATCTATAATGTCTGCTGAGTTAAATGCCATAATCATGGCATTAGAACACCTTAAGCAAAACCAACCTTTGATTGAAAATTCAAATAATATTATCATCTATTCCGACTCTTTATCAAGCCTTGAGTTGCTGGCCTCAGCGCCTCAATATAAGTTGGACATTGACACTTATCATTGTCACAGTATTATTGATAATCTTGCTTCAAGTGGCATAAAGACTTACTTTCAGTACATTCCAAGCCACTCTGGCATAAGTGGTAATCATCAGGTTGATGAAATAGCAAAAAATGCTATAAATATTGACCAGCCAAGTGGGAGACCAATCCCAATTAGAGATATTTACCGATGGAGGCTATCAGATATTAATTTTAATAAGATTAATCCTATCCTTTCCCCCTTTCCCAATAAGTATCTTTCTAAAATTTATCATAGAATTCGTTCTGGAACAAATGGACTAAATTTCCTTGCATTCGCATATAAGCTTTCTAATTCAAGTGGTTCAATTCCCCTGTCCCCTCTTTGCAGGCATTTTAATATGAATAATGAAAAATTGACCATTGCCTATTTGAATGTAATATGCTGACGTCTGCACAACATACCTTGCTTTGTAAACTGTTAAAATACTTCAAACACCACAAAATCCCACTATCAGCCAAGAGCCTAGCCAACTATACCTGCACACAGAGCATAGAAATCGACATCTATCATCTTATATTTGAACTCCTAGAGTCGAAAGATCTGCTGAAAGATATCTGAATATATCTAATAAATATGAGGCAATCAATCCAGTAGCTCCGTAGCCCACAGAGTGAAGCAAAAGGAAAAGGGCTAAATAGTTTTACTGAAAAGCCCGCCTGCTGTTAAATAGAAGAAGAAGAGGATTTGCTGACCAGTTTCTTTGGGAAAGAAGAAGCGAACGGCACCCGACAATGGATAATATTACAATCTCCCCCTCCGGTATTTATTTTAAGACTCCTAATTTCTATCGGATGAATTTTGTAATAACTGAAATGTAAAGGGGGCAACATACCCCAATGAATAGGGTAATATCTGGCTGATAAATTCTTTGCTGGTAGAACGTGGTTTATACATCCAAACGGTCACTTTGGGTCCATGTTTGGAATAATTTCTGGTCATCACATCTTTAGTTGGTAGTATGGGGTTTCCATATCCGAGGGGTCACATTGCCCTTTCTAAAAATTTTCAGACTAATAATATATTTTTTTCGGCCTAATATAAGTTCTTTTCTACAGCTTAAAAACTTAAGTGTTTCAATGGGCTAATAAGCTCTTATTACTTTTTTGGTTCACATACCAGCACTATTATTATCCAAGGGGGCCTATGTTGAGAAAATATTATCACCACCATCGCAATTCGACAAAATCCATGTACGGCCCCAGAGGAAAGTGAACGTGAGGGGGATTTTAATGCGGTGGTGGGCCCTATTAGTATACTTTCCCACAATTTTGATTTAGACGCTTTTGTTAGGGACTTCAGCCTCGATGCGAAATTTTAGACTCTCTCTTAGTGTTGCTCCTTGCTGTCAGTTGAAAAAACTTGTTGTTTTTCTTATCTAATTTCTCATCGGTTTTCAAATAATGCCGAGAAATCAAGCTTCCCTCCATGGAAAATTCCTTCTTCCGCAGAATTTTCCTCAAAACAAAGCTCTTCTCATGTAAAATACCTCCTACTCACCTACTTACAGAATAACTCCTGGACAATTCCATCCTCGCTGAAAATTCTCAAGGGAAATTTCTTTTGGACGTTTTTAAGTCCTGTAAGACATCCCCCTCCGTAGAATTTTTTCCCCAGAAATATGACCACCCCCGGAGTATTATTTTATGTCAAAATTCAAGTCATACATCTTAGCTTTTTCCGACAAAAATAGAGAATAAACTCTCTGAGTTTGTAAAAAAAAACTTGCTAACCTATCTCAGACTCTAAAAACTATGTCCAGAGCCACAAATTTCAGAGATTTGACCTCTGAGACCTCTGAGCCCGGTAGTAGTTGCTCCGTCACTGAAAATCTCTTTTCTCAAGTCTCTGACTTTTGAAAAAAAAAACATTCTAAGCGTTGGAGTTTTTAGCATACCGTAAAAATAATGGGGACATAAAAAGTAATGCAATAAAATACTTTTATTGAAATAATGGCATGTGGAATATCATCACAAGAAATGAATTTCTTAAATCCACCGGTTAAAATACTTCATCATGTTTTCCCTTAATATGTCACATATTTCGATTTTGGATCGTAAACAACTTTTAACAACCTCGCTATACATTTCATCATTGATAATATCGTTTTAATGGACTGGAGCTGTTGGTAAACCCATGATGGTAGTAGTAACATTTTCCAGTGCTTTGTTTTTCGTTAGTTCATCTTTAAGCCTTTTGCTGTTAATTTCTGCTAGTCCTATTTTTATTTTCATTTCGATTTAACCGTCTGTTACGACATTATTTTCCAATAGTTTTCAGTCTTGGCACCTGGATAGGATATGGCTTATTATATCGATAAAAGAGTAGGCATGTCTTCTTCTTGTCTTCTTTTGAATGGTAATGCCAGAAAGGTGACTATAGGACTACTCAACGGGTAATATGTTACCACAAGCAGTAGCAAGAAGTTGACCTTCGTCATCAACTAAAAGTTTTAGACTTGCATTCTCTTTGAGCCCTATCATCTCTGGAAATTTTACTGTCACATACCCATCATTTTGATGGTAGAAATTCTGGCCACTAGAGAGGAACGCACGCATGCGTTTCCAATAAGATCATCAATAGCACTTTTTTCATAATTCAAGTAATTCTCATTGTTAGCATTCATTGCAACGAGAACTTTATCATGTGCTCGCATTTTATTGGAATATTTCATCTTCACTTTTTTATAAATAACATGTAGATGTTATCCTTCCCATTTACAGATGATACTGATCGAAAACGTGTAATAAACTAGCTGTGCTCGATGACCAGCCACAAATTACCACGGAGGCAGCCACAAATAAAAATGGAATTGTTGAAACTCGGAGTGGAATTGGTCAAATTGGAACTGTGCAATCGAGGGGTAAAAGTGGCAATTTTTTAAATAACTGCTGAAAATGGGGAGAAGGCTCGTTCATGAAATGTATTACATTCGAATTGGCGTGAATTGCCTTAGACTGTTACGTTTTAACACAGAAATGATATGTTCTGCTGTTCAAATAAAAACAGTGTTAAATTTTAGATTTACAAGCTTATTTTTGTGAGAAAAAGGTTGAAAATTCCCTAGAGATAATGACGGATGCCACATGGATGCTACGGGGGCCAGGCGCATAATGCCGTAGTGGCGTGAATTCACATGGTGTATCGCAGAGGGTTGGGTTAAAAAAACACAACAATGGACTTGATGCATGATTTTTGATAAAGAAATGTCTGAAAATGGTTTAGAAATGATAAGAGGGTGCCTGGGGAGCCAGTCATAGTCTGACAGGGAGGCGTGAATTGACATGATGTATCACGTAGGGTTGGCTTGTGAAAAACATGAATCAATGGATTTAAATCATATTTTTAGGATGAAAGTATCTGGAAAATGTCTTAAAAATGATGAGGGGGTGCCAGGGAAGCCAGTCATGGTGTGAAAAGGTGGTCTGAATTGACATGGTGTATCACGGCGGGTTGCCTTGCTAAAAATATAAATCAATGGATTTAATGCATGATTTTTAACAAGAAAATATCTGGAAAATGCCTAAGGAATGATAATATGTATCATCGAGGCTTCCTGGGGTAACCACATATTGCCAAGGTAGTGTGAATTGTATGGACTATTGTGTTCTATAGCTTTGTTAAGGTGGAGATGTTAAATAAATTTCTCAATGGTTTGATGACTGAAACCTAACACCCAGTTAAGGAAGTAACGAATTTTTATTAAGACACCTTAGAAATAACTATTAATAAGGTTTAAATTTATCTATAATAGCAACCTTCTCCCTCTGGAATGTGTTGATAGGGTGGGTTACCCACATACTGTCAAGTTAGCGTGAATCGTTTGGACTAAGATGATCTACAGCTCAAAGCTGAGCTGAGAGGTGTTAAAAAAATCTATTGAGGCGGGAGTGAAATTTAACACTCTGTCAAAGAAACGGGTTATTTCCATTAAAAGCCTTCAAAAATATTCTAATGTGGTTTAAATTTACCTCTAACGAGATTATGTGAATTTTGAGGTGAAAATTTGATTCAAATGTGTGTTTGTCAACCGGGGGTGCTTAGTCTTGGCTCAAAGAAACGATGTATTTTCATTAAAAGCCTAAAAAAAAACCTTAGATTGGGTTAAATTTACCTCTAACGAAATTATGTGAAATCTGAAGAGAAAATATTATTCAAATGTGCGCTTGTTAGCCGGGTGTGCAAAGTCTTGGCTGAAAAAAAAAACACTTTCATTAGAAGCCCTAAGAAGTATCTTAATGTGGCTTGAATTTACTTCTAACGAAATTATGTGAAATTTGAAGAGAAAATATTATTCAAATGTGCGCTTTTCAACCGGAGGTGGATAGTCTTGGCATCAAAGAAACGTGGTATTTTCATTAAAAGCGCTCAGAAATAGCTATTAATAGGGCTTAAATTTACCTCTAATATCAATCCCCTCTGGAATTGGCCTACCTTTCTTTAATTCATTGTTCTTTCTGCTTTTAATTCATCCCTATAAGCTTTTCACTTTTTTTTCGTTTGTTTAGTTTTAAATTTTTTTCTCTGTGTTTTAATAATATTTGTAAATTTGTTTTGATTAAAAAAACTTTTATTTACAAAAGCTTTTATCCTTTAGACTTCTTGTTCCAGGACGGATCTTAAATATATTTCACTAATGCAATGAAAAATCTAACACCAATGCTATGTAATGAATGCTACGTAACTTAACCAGTATAGATCACTGTAGAACATTAATATTGCAGTAACAGGCAGCTGCACCCAATAAAGCAAAAATCAATAGAATTGAGATGCAATTGCGCTCTCATGTGAAAAGGGTTGGAAAGATGTGAACAATTTACTCATTCTAGTATGTGCGAACAGGGAATTTTCCTGGGTTATCATATAGAATGTATTAGCTGAATTAGAATATGAGAAAGGTGTTCATAGGCCAGGTGTCTAGGGCATATTTGCATTGGATGGAAATGTACTTTCGAGTCTTAATGTGGAAATAAAATCTATAGTTAATAAAGGCTTGTTGAGAAAAACACATTGAAAGAAAATGAAATGTCTTAAAGTATTATGTAACATCCCGCGTGTACATTGTCATTACGTAAAACCCACATGTGTTCTCAGTTAGAACCGAGGATCCCCGACGAACCCTGAAGAAACATGTCACGTTAGAATGTGTCATCCTTAATATAAGTAAGCATTCCCTTTTACATAACATCCAAAGAAATCATGAAAAACGTCTTGGAAAAAAACGTCTTGACGAAAAAAATGTCTTGAAATTTTTTGAAACCTCTTGATAAATGTCTTGAAAAAACGTATCGAATTGTCTTGAAACGTCTTGAAAAAACGTCTCGGAGAAGAATCTTAAAACACATCTTGAAATGTCTTGGAACTTCTTGAAAAACGTCTTGGAAAAAAATGTCTTGAAACGTCTTGAAAAAATGTCTTGAAGAAAAAATGTCTCAAAAACGTCTTGAAACGTCTTGAAAAACATCTTGAAGAAAAATTTCATTATAAAAATCACCCGCTTGACTAGTGGACTCTAACATTTCCTGGTACGTAATATTTACATATTTAAATGTTTCCTATAAAGTAACATTCACCTGCATCTCTTAGAAAATTAATAACACCTGGGTCTTGAGAGGGTTACCGTTTATCTTAAGTCATTAAAGAAAGAAAGGAGTAGTGGGTATGGGTGCTTTTAAATAGATTTGGCCGTCACTACTCTTACAACCCTTGTCTTGAGGGCTATGGGGAAGGGGGGAGTGTCGTCTTCAAATGCACAAATAGTGTACCTTCCAACTACGCTGAACAAAATGGCTATTCCAAAATGTTTAGTGGATGTTTTATGGGGAATAATTGACGTGAGGGGGAGGGGGGGGGGGGGTAGCTGCTCTCCGATTACTTAAACTCTTAAAAAGGCACTAGAACTTATGATTACCAATCTAATAAGCCCCATCCGAAGCTTATACAACCACCATTTCTATTTAAAGCCTTATATGCCCCCATGGCATAACTTACAACGGTTGCCCTGAAGGCTGTTGGGAGGGGGGCCTGTCATCGTCAAAGGCATGTATTCTGGACCTTTTAACTACGCTGAAAAAATGGTCATTTCAGAGTTTTGATCGGATGTGTTTGGAGAAATGATGGGCGTGAGAGGGAGGGGGGGGGGGTAACTGCCCTCCGATCACTTTGACTCCTAATAAGGGCGCTATAACTTCTGATTAACAATCCAATAAGCCGCCTTCAAAGCTTATAAGACTATCCTTTCTATAAAAACCTTATTTGTCCCAGGATATATCTCACAACCCTTGCCCAAAGGGCTGTGGGAGTTCTTATTCTCAAAGACGTAATATCTGGACCTTTCAACTACGCTGAACAAAATGATTACCTCAAATTTTGACTGAATTTGTTTAGGGGGATAACGGGCGTGGTGGGGTGGGGGGTAGCTGCCCTTTAATTACTTTGAATTTTTAAAAGGACACTAGAACTTATGATTGCGAATCCATAAGCCCCCTCCAAAGCTTATATAGCCACCCTTTTTATAAAAACCATATATGCTCCCAGGGCATAATTTACAACCCTTGCCCTGAGGGATGTGGGGGATTCTTGCTCAAAGACATAGTTTCCAGACCTTTAAACTGCGTTTAACAAGGCGGCCATCTCAAAATTTTGACTTGATATATTTGGAGAAATGATGGGCGTGGGAGGAGGACTGTTCGCCCTCCAATCGCATTCAACTTTTCAAAAATGGCACTAGCCCCTTCAATTTCCAATCGAGTCAAAGTTTCTACGACAAATCCTTCTATTTGAAGTGCCCTGGCCTAAAAAAATAAAAGTAATAATAAATAAATAATGCATTAGGGTCACATTGCTTTTTACGTAGGCAACGCTTTTGCACTGCCTATAATTGAATCCCCTTAAATAAAATATGATTAACTATAAATGTAAAAAAATGTAGTTCCAGTTAAAATTTTATATTAAACTATACTTGGATAAGTGTTGTTAGCTGATGATGATATCATCCATGTAATCTTTAAAACCATAAAGAAAATAATACCAAATATTCAGAGTTGAAGAAATTGCAAAAAGCAAATGTTTGAAATTGAGGTTCGAACAAAGTATCCAAAGTAAAATATTTAATTACTTTAAAAATGGTAAGCATCACCAAAATGAAAGATAGCAGCCATGTCCAAACCTATTTCCATTATAAAACCTGTATATAAATAGTGGCAAGTTGTGTTATTTACGGCCTTTGTCCCGGCAGAAATTTTCGTCCAACGATATATTTTACCTTCCCTTATCCCCCCCCCCAAAAAAACCCTATACCTTCAAAATAAATTACTATATATAAACAAAGGACGAATTCCATAACTTACAGCCCTTTTCCCGTGGTTTATATGGTTTCATTTTATACCCGGAAGCATAGTTGCTGGATCTTTCAATTATGTTGAACTAAGTGGCAGTCTCGAAGTTTTGATCAGATGTCTTTGGGTGGAAAGGAGGCATGGAGAATGGAGGTTGGTTACCCTCTTTTCTGTTTAGTCACTTAAAAAGGGCAACGGAACTTTGAATTTCAGTTTGAATAAGCCTTATTCTCAATCTTTTTAGACCATTGGTTATATAAGATCGCACTTGGAAAAAACCGTGCATCTTGGAAAAAACGACATTAAAACGTAAAAAATTAGATATTTTAGAAATTTGAGACATAAACAGGCAAAAAAGGGGCACATTTTACAAATTTATGACATAAAGCTATATATTTCATGACTGGAAATATTTTTGTAAAAAAAACTTTTTACCAAAGTGGTGTTTTTTTTTGTTTTTGTTTTTTTTTTACATCCAGGTTTAGTAGGAAATGTCGTTAGAAAAAGGTTCATTCCTAAACAAGGGATTTACATGTTTATTTTTAGTTTCGTGCTTTTACATTGATTCTTTTTGTATAAATGTTTTATTAAGATTTCATAATATTCGGTGCTAACTGCCCACTTTGAAAGAGCGTCCATTGGTCAATATTACAACTCGCAACAAAAACTTTCAGTTTTTGGGATCTCAAGATTGACACATTCTGGTTAAAAATGACACATTTTCGAACCCATTCCTGTGCAAGAATTCCGCAACTTCGCTCTATGGAGCAATATTTGCGCTAGTATTTTAAAAGTTAAAGATAACGGAAATGACTAATCACAGTAGGCCTACTATATGTTTAGGGTTTGTATTTATTAACTGAGGACTAACTGTAGGCTGTGGTTTGATCTTCATATAAGCCTAAGTGGTAAATATTTTGTTATTCATATTATTAACTTATGAATAAAGTAAACATACCACTCCGTGCCTTTTTTTATGCTCTTTCAAATATAGTAATCATTTTTGTCAGAAATGAATTTTAACCCCACTCCTACATACCAATTCAGGGTATATATATGTGCACATTAGGGGGGGTTGTAAAAAGTTGAAATTTACCTCTCATTTACATAAGAAATAAAATTTACCCCCACCCCTCTTATGTGCAAATATATAGTCTACCCTAAATTAAAAGTGATTATTATATTTGGAAAGGGCATAAAAAAAGGCATTGAGTGGCATGTTTATTTTATTCATAAGTCAATAATATGTATAACAAAAAATTTACTGCCTAATTTGTAGACTTTTTTTGCAACCTAGATTTTTTTTCTGGCTTGCTGCTACCATTGTGATGGAAAAACATTCTTTGAACCAGAAAGATAAATAGGCCATTTAGTGGTTTATCTTGTGTGAAGGAAACATGTTATACAAATAACAGCTTGGCATTAGGCTACTTGTACCTGCTGCAAGACCAGACACAGACACCTCACCTGGCATCTAGAAGACTAGGTATGATTGACTCCCATGTGTTGCAATCTTGTGCCAGTTCTTCAGCAAACTGGAGCCAGCAGATCTCTTACTTTTTGCCAAACTTTCAATATCCACCAATGAGGCCAAGGTTGTCAAAGGTGTTGTTTGGGAGGGACAAGGGGGGGGGGGGCAGTTGCCCCCCAATAATGTAGAGAAAAAGGTAAATTTTTACCAAATCTTATTATTGACTTATGAATAAAGTGAATATACCACTTGATGCCTTTTTTTATGCTCTTTACAAATATAATAATCATTTTTGTTGGAAATGAATTTTAGCCCCCACCCCTATAGGCTATATACCAATTCAGGGTATATATTTGCACATTAGGGGGTTGGGGGAAAGTTTAATCTTACCTCTCATTTACATCAGAAATAAAATTTACCCCCACCCCCTAATGTGCAAATATATACCCTGAATTGTTATAAATAGGGGTGGGGGTAAAATTCATTTCTGACAAAAATGATTATTATATTTGGAAAGAACATAAAAAAAGGCATTGAGCTGTATGTTTACTTTATTTGTAAGTCAGTAATATGATTTGGTAAAAATTTACCAAGAAAAAATCATTATATAACTCATGCTTCTTGAATATCTAAAAGTAGACCCCTCTTGCCCCACCAATCTGTTGTAGAATTGCATGTGGAGGTTGTTTTAGCAGTTGTCCTCCAATTCTTAAATTTATTGTCAAGTCCCATATGCCAATCTGGCAATGGGTCAGCTAGAAGCACTTGCTTTATGATGTAGTCATTGGGTCTTCTAGACATGACCAAGCCAATGCAGTCTTCTCTGTTTGACAATCATAGCAGCAGTTCAATGTTACAGCAGCAGTGGTGAGCATCAACATTTGAGATTCTGTTGGAGTATCAAATCCTCAGGATTTCTTGTAGACAGCATTGGTCAAAGGCTTCCAAACCATGGAGATGAAGTGCCTTCAGTGACCAAGTTTTGACTCCATAGAAGAGAACAGATCCAACAGCCACTTTATAGACAGAAATTTTGTCTTCATGCTGATCTCCTGCCAGATCCACAAATGGCAGTGGAGTTGTGAGAAGATGGCTTGGGCTTTGTTGATTATGTTCTGCACATCAAGGTCACAGCATCCACAAGCATTAGCATATATTTAGGACTATTGACAAGGAAAGATGTTCAAAACTTAATTCTTGCATCATCATATGCATAAAAATTGTTGTTAACTTATTTAAAGGGGTTTTCACTAGGTGTATATCCTCCTCCTCCTATTATGCCAATATATAGCCACATTGCATATTTTCTATGGATTCTGCTATGAATCACTATTCTTTTAACCCATAAATTGAGCCAGTATTGATGAAATAAAAAAAATAAAAACAGAAAAACACATTGGACATAGCTTATATAATATGGGCTATATATAGGCCTAAGGACCCTTAAAATTCTAATTTAGCTACTTTTTGCTATCTTGGAAAGGGGGTTAGGTTAGGGAAAGAAACTTTCAGGGATGGGTCTACAGATGAAAGTATGTCATAGGAAGGTATTTTGGAGTGCCTGCCATGCCTCCACTCCTTCTGGAGGACAAAGACCTTTGATGATCTTTAAAAATATTTGTGTTATAGAAATGAAACCTTTGAAAACAGATCTTGTGCTTAAAGGAAGTACAAGAAAACTACTTTCAGCTTCACAACTTTGCTCAATCTCAATTTGTATAATTTAAAAGATCTATAAAAAAAAATCTCCTAAATTTAGAAATAAATATTGAAATGATTTAAAATTCTGCTCAAATAACAGGAATTGCATTTTCAGAGCTAAAACTAGAGAAAAAGAAACTGATAACTGAAAATTAAGGTAAAATGTTGCTTTCTAAAAATTTCAATAGTATAAACTTATCAAGTTGGCAATTTTCCAAGACTTGGAAATCAGAAGAGGGTTAAGATGGAAGCTTGGCAATACCTTCCAAGTGTGTTTTTTTGGCCTTTCCTAACCTAACCCCTTTACAGATAGGAAAAAGTGGCAAAACCAGAATTTAGATAGCAACCAAAGTGAACATAATAATATAATTAATGAGAACATGCTGTATGTTATAAAGTATGAATTTTTGTTTAGGTGTTTTTGTTGTATAAGCCTATATGCCAAGAAAGGTTAGGTTAATGTTTAATGTTTCCCATAGGCTATATGAGACCATCAAGGCAAGGGGTTTTATTTGTTAGTACTCCAACTATAGTATTTGGAAGGGCATAACAAAGACATCAGGTAGTGTTTTCACTTTGTCTCTACATCATTAATGAAATCCTGTAGAGATTTACCCAGATTGTTGCTGCTGTGAATTGCTTGTATTAGAACTAAATTAGTGTAAAATCCATTTCTTCTCTGTATTAGAAACAGAATCCTTCTGATCCAAGAACAGAATTTCATGCCACATGGTTATTTTTCCAAATAAAGTTTTCTTTTATAAATCTTGAAAGTTTTATAAATCAGAATTTATAAAGGCATTACAATTGGGAAACTTTCTTTGTTACCATTTGAGCTCTAGGGTTGTTTCTTAAGCTTCTAGTGAAGAATCATGGAGTTATGTTTTTTTCAAAGGGAACAGTATAATATCAAAATTAGAGTACTAATTTGATTTCTTATTGGGGCTCTTTCCAAATATAGTATCACAACTCTGACAGTGCACTCTCTCCTCCCTCAGTCTTATGCAATATAAACAACTAAAACAAATACTTCCATTGTTGTCCATATTTTAATTCATTTTTAAATTATCTGTTTATTCAACTGAAAAGAATTCTTTTGCAATCAGAAAATCTCTTTGACATGTTAAGAATACATCTATCCCATAAAAAAATATATGGTTCATGTTCACTTATTTTTCAATCATATATACATAACATACTAAATATACAAATATCTGTCAGAGAGACTAGATTGTTTTGCACAGAAAATAACAACTAAAGTAATAAGTATCAAAATATATGGATCCGCATGGCATGGGGAGGCAGGTCTGATGTTTGGTGATGAGTTTGGCAACAGTGCGCCTCTTCTTTGTGTGACTCCTGATCAATTTCGTGGGCTTCTTCTGTTGGGTAAGAATCAGTGTGCGGATTTGCTACATGGGAGGTGTCCGGATAGGCTGTAGGCTTGTTTTCATTTTGAGTTGCCAGGGTGCCCGGTGATGTGGGGGTAGGGAAACAGCGTGGAGAGATATGGGTTCTGTTTCTTTGCAGCCTAGATCCGTCAGCAGTTTCAACTATGTAGGATCTAGGGTTTTCATGACAGGACATGATTTTGGCTTTTGTCCATGAGCTATTTGCCATTTTCTGGACAAAGACTTTGTCACCTGTCTGGAGTTCCGGGAGTTGCTTTGCTGATTCGTCTTAGTATTATTTCTGCCTTTTATGTTTAATTACCTTGTATTGCATGGAATCTTGTGTTTAAACGATTCTGAGTTTTAGTTGCTGTTATCTTTATGGTAGTATTAACCAGAGCTGACGGCTCATTAAAAGCTGAGCCGGTCAAGCATAAATGTCAACTGGGATAATGCTATATTCCAAAAGAGCAATATGAGGGTCAGCTCCAGCTTCTTTTGCTTTAGTGAGTATTTTCTTCTGCAGATTTGGACAGACTTTTCTACAAGCCCATTGGATCTTGGGTATATGGGGCTAGATGTTTTTTTAGACTGATTCCCCAGGACTGAGTAAAATCTTTGAATTCATTGGAGAACAGTCGTGGACTGTTGTCAGAGGATATGAGCTGGGTAATCCCAAAACGTGAGAAAATGGTTTTTAATTTTTTCTATAATGGTGGACAAAGTTTGGCTTGGCAATTTTTCAACTTCAAAAAACCTGCTATAATAATCACTGATTACGAGGTAGCACACTCTGTTCCATTCGAATAAGTCAATACCAAGGTGCTGCCATTGAGTGATGGTATCTGGCTGCTTCTTAGCGGTTCCTTCTGGTTTTTGGCTGCAAACTTCGAATATATTTCGCAATTCTGGACAAACCTCTCTGTATCTGCATTCATCTTTGGCCAGTATACAATCATTCTTGCGCATATTTTAGTTTTGTCTATTCCCAGGTGAGCATGGTGGAGTTGGTGTAGAATGTTAATTCTCAGCGTTTGAGGTATGATGATCCACTGGCCTTTCAATAGCAGACTGTCGTGGACGCTCAGTTTGTGCTGGATATTCTAGAAGGCCAAAACTTCCATTGGGCATGACTAACGTTTTGAAGGCCAGCCATCATGTACAAGGGATGCGAGTGTTGCTAGCTGGGCATCTTGGCGTGTCTCATGCCAGATTTCCTCAAGTTTAGAGTTGCTCACTGGTAAGGATTTCATCACTGCATGAACATAAACTTCAATGTCATTCTGTAACTGAGTGTCCATGTCAGGTAAATGAAGACGTGATAGTACATCTGGTATTGGTATTTCTGCTCCAGGGCTGTATTAGACTTCTAAGTCGTAGGGCTGAATCTGTATTATCATTTGCTGGAGCCGGGCGGGTGCATCATGGATTGGGCGTGACAGGACAATCTCTAGTGGGCAATGGTCAGTTGTAATGAAGACTTTGCGACCATAGATTTAGTGGTGGAAGTGTTTGCATCCAAAAACGATGGCATACAGCTCTTTCTTCATCTGTGAATAGTTCTTTTCTGTCTTGCTTAGCGCCCGTGAAGCAAAACCAAAGATTTTGCCCTTGAAGCATAGTTAAGCTCCCAGCCCATGTTTTCAACCTTAAGGTCCAGTGTTTTACAATCATGTTCAAAAAAAGATAAGCTGTCTGATATAGACCTTTTTATTTCTTCCATAGATGATTTGTGAACAACTTCCCACTTGAATTCTGTGGCTTTAGTCAGGTCTCTCAATGGCTTGTTCTTTGAAGATAGGTCAGGTATGTATCTTGACAAAAAATTCAACATTCTGAGTAACGTCTGAAGCTCCTCTTTTGACTTGGGATTTGGCATATCCTTTATCGCTTTTATTATTTCAGGATCAGGCTTTATTCCTTTTTTGCTGATGATGTGTCCAAAGTATTTGACCTGATCTTTCGCAAATTCACATTTGTCTTTGTTGAATTAAATTCCGGTTTCTTTAGCTCTGTTGAGAACTGCAGTGAGCCTTTTGTCATGCTCCTTACGGGATTTTCCGTATACTAACATTCATCAACAAGTATTCTGATGCCTTTAAGACCTTCAAATACTCTTCCATTTTCCTCTGGAATTCATCTTGCGCCAACACAAGGCCAAAGGGCCTTCTTCCACCTATAGCGTCGAAATATTGTGCTGAAAGTTGTTAGGTACGAAGATCGAGTAGAGAATGGTAGTATCCAATAGCCTGAGCAAGCGTTTAATTTGATGAAAATAACTGCTCCATCTATCTCGGCAACAGCATCCACGAAAGTTGGGATAGGGTAGTGTGGACGTTTTATGGCCTTAGTAAGGTCCAAGGGGTCAATACATAATCTGAAAGGTCCATCCTTTTTCTCAACCATTACCATGGCTTTTACCCAATCTGTTGGTTTGCTAACCTTTTCAATGATGTCAAGGGATTCCAACCTATCTAGTTCGTTATTAAGCTTCTCTTTCATTGCTAGTGGTATTTTTCTAGCGGGGTGTACAGTTGGGGTTGCATTGTTCTTTAAATGTATCTCACATTCTGTTTCAACTTTCCCTATGCCCTTAAACACGTTAACATTTTCAGCTTCTGGAGACTATTCGATGTTCAAAACAAGCTTGATGAGGTTCAGGTCTTTGCTTGTCTTGAGGCCAATTATGGGTGTGGTATTTGATTTGACTATGTAGAATACATGCAATTGTATAGGTCCATTTTTGTAGCTGCATGACAGGTTGCATATCCCAAGGTAAGGTATGGCTGACCCACAATAGCTGGTGAGTCGTTGAGTGGCTTTGGTTAGCTTTGACTTTTCTAACAATTTACTTAAGTATTGAGATGGGAGTATGTGAGCTGAGCATCAGTGTCAACCTTGAATTTCATCTTCAGCTCTCTAGTGACAGATATTTCTGTAAAAACTTCATCACTGCTGGAGTCTTTTCCGATCACATATAGAAATACCTTGGTTTCTTCCTGATTTTGCAGTTCACTAGTGAAACTAGGGCTCTCTGTTGCATCATTGCCAAGAGCATTCGCTGCCTTGCTTCTGCAGACTTTGGCGAAGTGGTTACTCTTTTTGCACTTTGAGCATGTTTTTCCTTTAGCAGGGCGTATGTGTTGGAGAGAGTATTTGCCACCACAAAAGTAGCACTCTGCTTTTTTATGAGGCGGATAGTATTTGCTTTTCGAAATGGCATCCACTTCTTGCTTGATTTCTTTCTGTTCAAATGTTTTGAGTTGTGCTTTGGTCGATTCATGTGCACAACAAATTGTGACAGCTTGGGTAAGTGTGAGACTGTCACCAATTCCCAAGAGCTCCTCATACAGTCTAGGATTTGTCACTCCACATACTATTTTGTCTCTCACCATCTCACTTTCGTCAGTATATCCACATGATTTGACTAGAATTTTTAGTTCTGTTATGTATTTCTCAACATTTTCAGTGTCTCTTTGGTCTTGCTTTTGGAAGATGTAGTGTGAGAATACTTAGTTTTTCTTAGGTGCTGTATACTCTCTGAACTTTTTCAAATACACCTTGAATTTGTCTTTATCTGCTTCTGTGAGCTCAAATGTGCAAATATCTCTCGCCCTTGATTACCAACCCATATGAGAAGGTCGGCACATAGCACATTCTCTGATTTTTCAGCAAGGGGGCCTTTGCACATCATTGGTGCATGACTCTCGAACTTGGTCCATTCAGAAGCGAGATCATCGGTGTTCCAGTTGATTGATGGTTGACTTATACCCATGACCTCTGACACCATGTAGAATTCTTCGATTCAATGGTTTAATTTAGACCCAAGCATCTATAATAAAATCCTAATAAGCACAAGCAAACAATATAAGCAAAAGCATACACAAGCAATATACAAGCAAATATAATAGATAATGCTACACTGAGAAAAAGACCCAAGAAGAAAAAACAACAAATTATTAATGCTAAAAATAAATAAGTAAAATAACTAATAAATATCCAAAAGCAAGGACTTTAACTTATTTTTTGAAATTCCAACCAACAAATCAATAGCAGACTCATATCAGTTCCATGCAGCAACCAAACTATGTCTTAGAGAAAAAGGGGACCTATCTGAAATTATCAATGGCTCTCATAGTTTGCATGTATTGCATATTAAGTGGGAAGATGGCAGAGCAATTGCAAACCAACCGAAAGAAAAGAAATAGCTAGGGAGTGTCTGGAGATTGTGCTTAACCTTGAATAATAATGAATGAAAAGTAACTGCCAGTTCAATAGGAAGAATGTTCTGTAAATAATATAAACTCTTTGTAGAGGACTTACTTGGAAAAGATGCTGGGGAAGGAAGAAAGCTTTTTAAAACACAAAGTGCCTTATTTTGTTGTCTTTAGAGTGGAATAAAATGGGATGTGAAGGTACTCAAGTAAATAAGTAGACAGTAATTTAGGTAAGAATAAGAGCAAAATAAATAGAATGCATAGCTTTCATAGGCAAACAAATTTCATATGGTGCAAAATGCCTTTGTTCCTTCCATGCTTCAATCTTAAACTATTAATATGTGGCTTCCAACTTAAATTTGAGTCAACCAGTATGCCTAGGTAACACAAAAATTTAACACGTTATATCTCTGTACTTGACTCAGAAGAGTTAATCAACTTAAGACATGTTAGGGCTCTTGATGTATATTAATAATACTATAAATTTTGTTTTTGAAGTATTCAAAGCTAGCCTATTTGTCAGAAACCATAATACTAGTCTATCAAATGCAAGAGTTAAATTATGTCTGACACCATCTTCATTAATTCCGGAAACGATACAGACTGTTTCATCAGGAAATAGTACAGTTACCCCTAGGTCTGCAATTTAATTACTAATATAATTAACATAAATTAAAAACAACAGAGTGCCTAGAATTGAACCTTGGGGTACTCCAACATTATTTGACTGATTTGAAGACAATGATTAACATCGCCCCTTTCAATATACTAAACTCTGTCACTTAAATATGACATTATTAGCACATTAGCCTGACCACATATGCTAATGTTTGACAATTTTTCATTTAACTTTATATGACTTATAGTATCAAATGCTTTCTGTAAATCCACAAATATAGAAGCTGTAATTTCATCTTTATCCAAAGCATCCTGTATAAACTGGGTTATTGCCAAAATAGCATGCTCTGTGGAATGGTCTTTGTAAAACCCAAATTGGGACTTTCTAAAAAAGAAAAATTCTCTTCAAGAAAATTAACAATTCTTATATATAAACAACATTCAATAATTTTACCAAAACCAGATAGGATAGATATAGACCTGTAGTTAGATGGGTCACTCACATCTCTCCCTTACCAAAAGCAGATAGGATAGATATAGGCCTATAGTTAGATGGGTCACTCACATCTCTCCCTTACCAAAAGAAGATAGGATAGATATAGACCTATAGTTAGATGGGTCACTCACATCCCTCCCTTACCAAAAGCAGATGGGATAGATATAGACCTATAGTAAGATGGGTCACTCACATCTCTCCCTTACCAAAAGCAGATAGGATAGATATAGACCTATAGTTAGCTGGGTCACTTACATCTCTCCCTTACCAAAAGAAGATAGGATAGATATAGACCTATAGTTAGATGGGTCACTCACATCCCTCCCTTACCAAAAGCAGATTGGATAGATATAGACCTATAGTAAGATGGGTCACTCACATCTCTCCCTTACCAAAAGCAGATAGGATAGATATAGACCTATAGTTAGCTGGGTCACTAACATCTCTCCCTTACCAAAAGCAGATAGGATAGATATAGACCTATAGTTAGCTGGGTCACTCACATCTCTCCCTTACCAAAAGCAGATAGGATAGATATAGACCTATAGTTAGATTGGTCACTCACATCTCTCCCTTACCAAAAGATCTTTTTGTCCTGGCCTGGCCACCTCTTTGTCCTGGCCTACCTTGTTTGAATTCTAATGGTAATATTTAGTCAGTATTTTTAATTCATTGCAATGTTTATTTTATTTTCAATTATGATTCAAATCAGGGCTGAAGTGCAGTTACTCCAACTGTTTAAAATGGGTCTAAGTCAATTTCCATCAATTTTTAAATTATTGATGGTATGCTAAGGTCTATCAAGTAAATTAATTTGAATAGAGGAGCAGAATTTGCCTGTATGGCATTACCTAAGCTATGCCAGGTTTATTTTATAGAGCATCTTATAAACGTTGATTTAGAAAAATTAAATAGAAAGTGAATTTTATAGATCATTTTATAAATGTTGATTTAAAAAAATTAAATAGAAAGTGTTCTAATTTTTTAGACTCAATTAACTGATATTGCAACAGAAAAGATAATCTTTTTTTATGCGTCTTTGTGTATGCTTGCATGGGTCAGGAATTTTCAGGAGGGATTTCAAGTGATCTTTTTCACAAGATAAACTTTGCATTCAAAATCAAAAATAAGATTTTTAAATTGTCGTTGTGTTTTAAAATGTTCTTTCTTTTCTCTCATATCCAAGGAGCAAAAAGCAATGGATTTTTTTTCATGAAAATTTTATAGCAATTGCTTATGGTAAAGTTGAATAAGATAATCCACAAACATTTTCATCAATTCTGGTATTCCTATTTTATTTTCTTATTCTCTAAATAATTGTTTACGGTATGTTTGTACTTTAATAGCAAGCATTAGATTTTTCATTAATTTTTATGAAGATGTGGGTTAAAGGGGTTGTATTATTTTGTGTTATTTTTATATGTTGGTATACTATGCATCCATAAATGGGTCATTTTGGCTGAACAGAAAAGACAAAATTTGTGCATGAGTTATCAAAATACTCTATCGACAATACCCAAGAAATGGTTTAGGCTTCGAAATTTAGATTTTCAGAAAATGTTGATTGAGGAAAGGGAACTTTTTATTTTTTGAAAGAGGACAAGACAGAAGTGGATTTCCAAGCATGAAGAATAATAAATAATTAAAAAATTACCAAAGATTAAAAACTTTGTGAATAATAAATTATGAGAACAAATATATGTTGAGGTATTTATTTTGAAATTGACTAAATTGTTTTTAATTGTTGTTGGAAGGATAAATTTTAATTTAGTAAGATTGGATATGAAAATGTTGGGTAGTCATGGTTTATGCCTATAGTAAAACTCTTTAGGGACATCATAACTTGTGGCATTATTATTCCATGCTTTCATTGTTAGTTGAGGAAATTTTCGTTTTTATAAATTTTTATTTAGTAGCAGTAAAATAAGTATTTCCTAGGTCTTATTTGAAAATATATGTCGGTGAATTTTCTCTTTTAATTTTCTTGAAAATTTTCTCTTGCAGGTGTCAAAAGTGGAAATTTTGAAAAAAAAGTTTCAAAAAGTGCATATTTTGAAAAAAATGGTTCCAAAGATGCGCAATATAAATTCTAAGTGATATTTTAGACTTGAAAGAGGGACTGTGGGAATTTTATGTGAAGAATAGGCATCAGTATATATGGTGCCAACAAAGGTTTTGTCATTGGAAAAGCAAGTACTTATGGCCGTATGGCTTCTTGCTACCCCAGACAGCTATTGCTCTATTGGAGATGGATTTGTGCCCCCAAATCCTCTGTGCATTATAGAGATTTGTGGATGACATATGTGAACTGGCCCCTCAGGCAATTGCATGGTCAATTGGGAGTCAGTTGAATGAAACCATTGATGTCCTTAGAGAATTAAGTAATTTCCCTTAAGTGATAGGAGATATTGAAGGTATATATATATATTGAGTTAAAATAGTAAAAATAGTTTTTTTACTTGTCGCTTTTTGTTCTTCCTCTTTCCATGTAAAACAAAAATGTCTTAAAAATGGAACTAAAAATTTTTTCCTATGTCCAAAGTCGTATCTGAGGGGGGGGCGGATTTAACTCCTCCAACCCCATGAAATGTCAGTCTGATTTGTAAAAGCATAACAAAAAAGTATATAAACAAATTTTTTATCCATTTTTAAGTTTTTTTTTTGTAAAAAAAAAACACAAGCTTATATACAAAGAAAAGCCACAAGCGGAATAACTTGTTTACAGACATGGGAGGGGCAACATTTTGAATAGAAGGCTTTAGGCTACACTGCTTGTGGTTATTCTCTTTTGGCAACTCCTTTTATGATATTCCTCATTAAGAAACTATTATTCAATCGGTCTTTTACAGATCCGATAAATTAAAATTCTTCCGGGATTCTCCTTGAACACATGCAATTTGTTCACCATATTAGTAATAGACTGGTGGTGGGTTTTTTGGTATTATTCTTTCAGGGTGCAAGAAAATAAATCTTGTTTCTTTCAGAGAAAGGGCCCTATTGCCTAACAACCTTCATTTCAGGTATGAACAAAGTTCCAAAGCTACTAGTAGTAGAATTCGACAGAATTCCAAAAGCTGAAGAGACTTTAGCTGCACAACTTGTGGTTTGACAGCTTTTCTTCGAGTAAGAAGTATTTTATATGTAAAAATGGTATTTTCAGACAAAATCTGCCAGCCAAGTAGCATTACTACTTTGCTCCACCACTTTTTCCATGACGGCTTTATTTTTAGGTGAAAGTTTCTTATACGGTCCCTTATATAAATATGAATGGGGTACTTAACCTCCCTTTTTTTTAGGAACATGGCTAGAGTAAGTTTTCAAAATGTCTTTTGTAGAACTGACGTTTCGAACAAGTTAACGAAACTGTGTCAAAGGAAAGTAAAAAGTAATAATAAGACTAAAAGTTTACAGAAACAAATTATTGCAGAACGTAAACTACAAGTAATGCATTGAATTGCAAAGCTGAGTCACGGAACATGCGATGAAAATATACATCATAATAAGTCAAACTGAATAACAACAAGGTCAGTTCTCTTTAATTTTGTATCTCAGACCATGCCTCTACTGGGTTGAAATTTGAGTTACCAGCTACTTTGTAGTCGGAATAAATGTCAAATTTTTATAAGTTTAAGTTCTTGGCCAGGGGCGGAGGGGGAGGGGGGTATTGGAGATATTGTAGGAAGGATAGTTTGTTCTCAGTTTAGTTAAGGTATAATAATGGATTCTGCTTTCCTATGGTTTTATTTGAAACGTTTTGTTCTAAGTAATTTTTTTTACTACTGTTCTACGTTTTTTTAGTTTTTTTTTATGGTTAGGAACTGGGTCTTTGAGGATTTTTGAAAGCTTTTGTGCCATCTAAGTTTTTACAAAACGTAGTAGGTGGTCCCTACAGTTTATATCCCAACTGTCAAAATGGGTGCAAAGGAACCAGTTTTAGTTTTACGAAAGATTGCTTTATTATCCCTTAAAAAAAGTGTCTGCTTGAATTTCTTTGTCTTGCTTTGTGTATCTACTTAGTGCAAAGTAAATTTTAGAACGTTGGCAACTAATTCCCATTAGGGCTAATATAATTTGAGAAGAGAAATTTAATTGTTTTCAAAATCAAAATTATTTTGTCGCTTTCAAAGATAATATCCAAGATTTGACATATATCTTATTAAACGAGCAAAAAATAATTGTACAAGTTAATTTTTTTATTCAGTAAATTGGCTTTAGTTTTTTTTTCTATATATATCTATTTTTTTAGAAAATCACCACAAATATAATTTTATAATTGGAAAACGATCTAGGTAGGTCAAGACTCTGTGGATATTCCTTGAGTGCTTCAGTTTTAGAATTTTTTTTTGTCTGAATGAAAACTTCCCAATTGGAACACTTTTACGCCATCTATAAACGGAAGTTATTTTGATATAATTGGCGCTTACTACTGCAGCGTAGTGTTACACTTACAGGCTCTTCCAGTTACAGGTAGATTGTAGAAGATAATTTTGCCAAACCTACCTACAAAAAGCAACAGAATTTGTGATAAGTTTGAAAAATTTCGTCCGACTTATTGAAAATTCTGCAGGGTAAGTTTTGATGAAAATGTGAAATCAAGTGATTTCCCAAAAGGGGGGAAGTTTTCTCATAAGAAGCTTCTTCATTTAGCAGCATGTTGTTCTTAAAATTTTCTATAAGGTTTTTAATTTAGTAAACTCAGTCATACTTACCAGGTATGTATGTATGAATTTCTTTGGAGGGGGGGGGGTATAGTTCTTTATTTACCTAATATTTGAACAAGTGCTAAATTCCAGAAGCTAACGGATTTTGGGAGAAAAGCAGGCCTCTAGCCCTGCTCCCTGCATATGTGATTGCCACTGACCTTCTAGGTGGCCATATTCTTTACAACTAAATAATAAGATGGGAGGGTTTAAGTGAATATGAAGCTGGAAGGAAAGAGGAGTTTCCAGATTGCATAAATCAGCATAATATTGCATAACTCCTCGAAGGGTAGTCTCGCCTGAATTTGTTCTGGGCGTACAGAAAAAGGTTTCCCCCAAAAAGTATGAGATTATTTTAGGTATAGACAGTGATATCAGTTCATAGAAATGTAGAGAAGAGGGCGGGGGTCAAAATTGAATTTCGAAATCTACCAATGAACAATATTTTGCCTTTTTTGTTAATTTCGTCAGTCGGGTATCAAAAGGTTGTATCTCCGTAATTGTAAATTATCAGAAGAGCAGAAAAAAAACCTCACAACTTTTTTATTTCCTCCGATAACTGTAAAACAAACACTGATTGATATACATTGATTTTACATATCAATCGGTTTTTGTTTTATGATTATCGGAGAGAAAATAAAAATGTTGTGAAGTTTTATACTTGCTCTTCTGAAAATTTACAATTATAGAGATCCGACCTTTTGATACCCGACTGACGATTTACTATATCAAAATACCAAAGAAAAGGCGTTTTTCAGTGAAACTTCAACAAAGGTATTTTTCAAAATCTAAGAGAGGGGAAAAAAATTAACGGGTTAATCTCTTAAGTGTGGTTAACAGCAAAAAATATAAGTTTATTTGGGGGTGCGGGTAACTCCAATTATGGCAAAAGACAGGCTTTTGAACTTATTTTTTTCATATTTTTTTCTCTAGTTTGTATAGTTGAAAAAAGAGTGAAAAATCATGAAAGCCTAATTTATGAGGCATACCTTTATGTAAAATCAAAATAGACTTATTGACTGGAAGTATTCCCGAAACCTAATTAACTAGAGGCAGCAGGGGCTAGATCAAGCTTGCTTGTTTTTATCATAGGTAGTGCTGCCAAAAGGAAGGGTAATATGCCTGTAATGTACTTCTACCCGGCCACTTAGCGCTGAAGGGGTAGTAATAGAAACCCCGGATGGGGTTTATTCCATTGGAAATTCGAAGATTTGATCAGAGTAACTAATCAGAGAAGAAATTTAATTGATGAGCATAAACGAACATTCAGAGTTCTACCACTTATGGTTATGCTTATGCTTCTCATAAATTCAAAGAATATGCTTAAAAGAATTTTAGTATGAACATATTTAGTATGTAATAAGAAGGGATGTATCACCTGGCAGCACTCTTATTCAGGCTTTGTGCAAATTGAAGAAGATGAAAGACTGGTTCCTTACCCCCCCCCCCACCCCCAAGTATTTTTGTTTATCTGAAGCCTCATGTAGACTTAGACAATTTGAGTATTGAAATGCACTCTTTTTTGGCATCTGGTGGCATTTTGATATACATGATAGCTAATTGCGCACAAACGTGCCGCCATGCGGTATTACTATTTATGGAACTGGGAAGCTCAATATATAGTTTTTGAAACCTTTAAACTGACTCACTGTCTCATAATTTTCAATCAATAGCAATTTAGTTCTCTTTGGGGCAAAACCATAGTTTGGTGCCACAAAATGGCAGAAAACGCCACTTTCCCATAGCACAATCTTTTTTTTGCTCCATAAAAATACCTCTAGAACTACAGATTTCAATTTTAATAAGCATTCTACCAATCTTTTAGGATCATCAGTTTGGTACAACCATTTTGCTGGAAATTGACCACCAGCACGACCGTCAGTTCAGAACTCGGAAATCGACCATAGGTTCGGTACGACCCCTTGTGGAAAACCAAACAAAAAAAAATGAAAAAACAAATAAACTAAAATAAAAAGAAAAGAAAAAAGACAAAACCAAAAAATAAACATGCATCCGTGATCTTTCCTCTGAGAAAAAAGAATCGCAAAATCCCACATTTTTATTGATTGGAGCTTGAAACCTGCACAGTAGGGCTCTCTGATATGCAGAATCTTAAGGTGCGAATTTTATCAAGATTGTTTCCCATTTTGAGAGTGTTTTTTAGTCAGGTTCTCTTGTCTGTAATGACCTGTTGTACGCACCTTGAGGAGGAGAAAATAAAAGTTTCCCAATATTTCTAGTCCACAGAAATACAGGGGAGCAATGCCAGTGGAAGTAAACCACCTCACTCCATATTAGTTTCCAAATGGAGAGTTAAAGTAGAAGTTTGGATTTCAAGTTAGTTTTGAAGAGTGGGCTATGCAGAGGAATTCAATATTCAGCTCATTACTTTAAAAACTTTAAAAGCTGATTTATTTGGGATTAAAATAATCGAAATTGCCTTGGTCAACTTTTGTTGAATGATCTTGAATGGTAGCTTATGTGAAAATTTAGTTGATGAGCAATCTCTGTCTTGTAGTTCATAAAATTTGAAAAAAGCCGAGGGAAGGTTGGTATTCCAACATGTTTAAATTATTAAGCCGATTTTGAGTAATTTCTGACAAGATTTAACAAGGCCGTATCCAGGGGGGGGGGGTACCCGGTTTGAACCCCCCTCCCCCCGAAATGTTTGACAGAGTCGAAAATAATTCGAAAATTACTAAAACCTAGGTAAAAATCAGTAAAATTAGTCGAAAACTGAGTCAAAAGTTAGTAACCCCCCCCCCCCGAAATGTTTGACCGAGTCGAAAATAAGTCGAAAATTACTAAAACCTAGGTAAAAATCAGTAAAATTAGTCGAAAACTGAGTCAAAAGTTAGTAACCCCCCCCCCCCCCGAAAAAAAAATCCTGGATCCGCCCTTGAGATTTAAGTTGTGTCTGTGAGACTACTTAACTCAAAAGAGGCCACTAAATTGTACAAAATGAGGGGGAAATCTACGAACAAGTAATCGAATCACAATAAAACCAAACGTATCGTTTATCTAATCGATCAATCACAATTCAATCCCAATCGATCAATCTAGTCAATCAAATCACATTAAAACCAAACGTAGCATTACTCTAATTGATCAATCACAATTCAATCGATCAATCTAGTCGATCGAATCACAATAAAACCAAACGTAGTATTTCTCTAATCGATCAATCACAATTCAATCTGAATCGAACAATCTAGACGATCGAATCACAATAAAACCAAACGTAGCGTGTCTCTAATCGATCAATCACAATTCAACCTCAGTCGATCAATCTAGTCGATCGAATACCAATAAAACCAAACGTAGCGTTTATCTAATCGATCAATCACAATTCAATCCCAATCGATCAATCTAGTCAATCAAATCACATTAAAAACAAACGTAGCATTACTCTAATTGATCAATCACAATTCAATCGATCAATCTAGTCGATCGAATCACAATAAAACCAAACGTAGAATTTCTCTAATCGATCAATCACAATTCAATCTGAATCGAACAATCTAGACGATCGAATCACAATAAAACCAAACGTAGCGTGTCTCTAATCGATCAATCACAATTCAACCTCAGTCGATCAATCTATTCGATCGAATACCAATAAAACCAAACGTAGCGTTTATCTAATCGATCAATCACAATTCAATCTCAATCGATCAGTCTAGTCGATCAAATCACAATAAAACCAATCGTAGTATTTCTCTAATCGGTCAATAAGGACCAAAGATCAAGATTGAAAATCATCAGGGAAAATCAGCTCTCGATTTTTCGATGAAACGTTCTCTGCAGAGCTGGGGAACACAAATGGATTTATTTGTGATCGGGAGGAGGGTGTTTAAAAGCACTTAGAATAAGTAAATTATTACACAAAATTAAACTACAGGGTAAAAGGTCAAGATTTAGAGGGAAACCTTACCAATAGCCAACCCTATCTTCCTTTTTGTGCATCTGTTCAGTCCGTCGTACCCTCGTCTTCTCTGAAGACAAAAAATAATATCGCATAAACCTAATTGTTTCTTCGTGTTCATAAACGATCTTGGAGATAGCCTTGTAAACAAAATTTCACCACTCTGCTGATGACTTGACGCCAAAGATCTCCATCGTGAAGGATGAAGATCCCAGAAATCCCAATAAGGAGTTTCAGGTTAATCTGAAAAATCGTGGTGTGGATGGATGAGTAACTTGTTATTTTTAATGCATCCAAAAAAAGCTCATAATTTACGAGGCGTGGAATGTGAAGCATCACCCTGTTTTCATGTTCAAAGGAGAGGCAATAAATCAAGTTGACACATTACGCCTTCTTGGAGTTCAGTTCTCGTCGGATCTGACGTTGGCTGAACAACTCAGCAAAGCAGTCATTCTGAGATGCAAAAGCCTCTTCCCTGACGAATCCATTTTGACATTTTTCACGTCGTGCATCAGACCTGTCGTGGAATATGGATGTCCTCTCTTTGCTGGTGCTCCAATTAGCCACATCACTCCTCTTCAAATCAAAAATCCAGCAGTTCGCACAGCAATTTCTTGCAATTGCTAAAGTTTGACTGTTTGTCCCAATTTTTTAAGAATGGTTGAAACACAGGGGCCGTTTAATTAGAAAAGGAAGCTTTTTTAAAATCTTACGCTAAAATCTTTAGCGTAAAGAGCAAGATATTGAGGAGAGGGAAACCCTTCATATCCTGAATAATTTCTGTTCGTTTTGAGTTTTAACATTGATCCTTACTTTCAGTTAAAAAACTTGGTTTTTATTTAATTACACAGCAAAGAACAGCCTCACTTTGGATTCCAAATAATAAAAAAAACAACAACAATATTTGTTTAGAAAAACAGAGAATACTGAAACACCAACTGAGCATCAATCTGAAATTACATTTTTTTCTTTTAAACTATGGTCTCCACAAATGTTTGTAAATTATAACTAAAGGACAATACCAAAAGTAAATTGAAGACAGTATTTAAAAAAATAAAAACGTAATACTTGGGCTTTGTTATAGTTACTCTTTGTTTAAGTTCATGTAGTAAACACAATCATCCTGGACTGGAGATAATTGCTCATAGGAAACATAAATAATAATAACAATAAAAAAGTCTAATTTTTTAAAATACAGTCAAGGAGTTGCGTGACCACGAGGCACACCTAAAGCTTATGCAAGATGGAACAGGGGGAAACCCATTTATGTCATTGCTTTTGTCACAGTAAGCATAGTATTGACCACAAATATAGTTTTACTTCATTTGACTCACCTCTGCTACTCTCTCCACCATTATCAGACTGAGCAGATGGCTGCGTCCCCAAGGACTGGGCAATCAAAAATTACTTGAGGAAATTAGGTGCCATCTTTTGAATAAGTTAAGTTGCGCATAAAAAAAAAAAAAAAATAATGACACCGACCCCCATATTGGCAGGCTGATATTTAGATCGGGCCCTATTTGTAGCCATTGCATATAATCACAGTCGCAATAACGAGTAGTCGTGGTTGTAAGCGGTTGGAATCGCAGTCGCAAGTAGTCACAGTCCCAATCGAAGTTAGTCTTAGTCAAGTCCCAAGTAGTCACAGTTGCGAATAATCATAGTTGCAGTTGTGGTTGCAAGTAGTTGCAGTCGCGGTGGCAGTATTGACCCTGAAAGTTTCAAGTTAATACTGTCATCCATTTCTGAGATATTGCAGATACGTTCTTTTGAAAACCTGGATGTACATAGCGTCTTTTGATTTAGTTCAACATTCCCCTAAATTCACCCTTAAGTTTCACCTTCTTGACTTGACTTATGTCCCATCCGTCCTTGAAGGTCGTTTTGGGGCCTCTTCTTTAACCAGTTCATTGATATGCCTCCTGTAGGTGCTTCTGTTGTCGGCCAGGCGGAGGAGTCGTGACAGGTTGTAGGATGAGAACTTTTATTTCCATCTCTTCGGAGAGTGACCTCTGGGGCGAGAACCGTGTACTCGTCCATCGAAGGTTATCTTTGGGAGACGAGTGCTAGCCATGCGTTGGGTATATCCAAGCCATTTGAGTTGTTGTAGTTTTATTTTGTCCAGTATTGTAAATTTGACTTTCAGATTATGGAGAAGCTTGGGGTTGGAGATTCTGACTTGGTAGGTGATAACAGCCATACGTAGTAGGGACTTGGTTTCAAAGGCAGCTATGCAACATTGATCGTTTGTTTTAAGCGTCCAGGATTTACAGGCATAAATGGCGATCGGAATAATCAGGGAGTAGAAGAGTCTCGTTTTGAGAATTGTTGTTAAGTTCTTATTCCTCCAGATGGGCATCAGAGCTTTAAAATTGGAGTTCGCAAGTGTCAGGCGTCTCTTGATGTCTTTGAGTTGTTTGTTATCAGAAGTAAGTAAGCTCCCAAGGTAGGCGAAGTCTTCCACCCACTCAATGGTATCTCCACCAAGCTGAAGGCTGAGACTTTCACACCTTCATACTCCTTCAAATCCCTTTGTGCTTGCCAACCTCTTCAGATAAATTTTAGTTGAGCTATTAAGAGCTTATGATTTTTACCCGTAATCCCTGTTCCTTACTGATCGATTAAAATGACTAGAGACTATTAAGAGACTATAAAGAGACTATTATGAGCTTATGATTTTTACCTGTGATCCATGTTCCTAACTGATCGATTAAAATGACTAGAGACTATTAAGAGACTATAAAGAGACTATTATGAGCTTATGATTTTTACCCGTGATCCCTGTTCCTTACTGATCGATTAAAATGACTAGAGACTATTAAGAGACTATAAAGAGACTATTATGAGATTATGATTTTTACCCGTGATCCCTGTTCCTTACTGATCGATTAAAATGACTAGAGACTATTAAGAGACTATAAAGAGACTATTATGAGCTTATGATTTTTACCCGTGATCCCTGTTCCTTACTGATCGATTAAAATGACTGTTCTTCTCGATTTGGAAGGAGCTGCAATTGTTGTTATAACCTATCATTCAACTCTCCTGAGAAATACTTAAATTATCCTCTTTATTTATTTACTTTCTGAGTTTTTAAACCATAACTTCTTCCTATCTCCTTAAAAAGTAAGCTGGACTCCTCCAAAGAGAAATCCCTGTTCTGTTTTTGTCTAGGAGTCTAGAGAAGGGCTTGGTACTCAAGAAGTAATATTGGGACAATGCTTCTTGTATCCTAAATTTGTTTGCAGGAAGCTGCAGCCCTAGAGTTTTCAAAATCGTCAAAATATGGGTTTTCCCTGTTTTTAGGCACCAGTAATTCTTTTTTTTATTGTTATTATTATTATTTTTGCCTAACCAGGAAAAAAAAGGATATCAACGTTGCTGATTTCCGATGGTTTCAATGTTGGTTGTTGATTTTAAAATAAAATATTAATTGTGTTCGTTCAATTTTTTTTTTATCAATTCACCAATTAATGGTTGTTGATTTTAAAATAAAGTATTAATTGTGTTGGTTCAATTTTTTTTTCAATTCACCAATTAATTTTTTTTTCGTAACAGTTTCATTTTTAACCGAATTCAAATTTTATTTATGAAAAAAAAACCTATCTTTCCCTTCTAAAAAGTATTTATGAGAAGGTCGAGGTTTTTGGTCTGCATATAGGTTTTAAGAGAAATATTAATAAATTTACAAGCCCAAAATGTTGGCTCAGTTGTTAGATCAGTGGGCTCAAAATATTGGCTCAGTTGGCTCAAATGTTAGATCAGTTGTTCCTAACCGATTTTGGGCCATGCCCCTCCTGGGCAAATCTAACATTCTGACCCCCCCCCGGCTATTTAAATTTGGCTATTCAAAATTTTATGTGTATTCACTTGAAATAAGCTTAAAAGGCCATTGTTTGGGTATATTTGTTTGGTTGTCCTCTATGCATATTTTATGGTAATGAAATATATTAAATATAACACCTCTTATACAATTTATTGCAATACTGTCAGGTGTCTTTTCCGCTCTTTAAATGCATTTGAATTCTCATGAAAAATGTCTTTTTTTCAAAATTAAGGCTCTAAAGTATAGTCACCGAAGGGTGCACGTCACGAACTACATAATGGTTATATGGGACGAAAGTAAATAGTTCTGTAAATGGGGGGGGGATTCGCCCTAGATTTTTCTTTCACTTAGATACAAAGAAAAATAAAGTTTTGGCTATTTTCATTTAAAAATCCCCTTTTTGGTATTTTAATTGCGAAAAAAATCAAAAAATTGCCTCCTCCCCCTAATCTTTAAAAAAGTATGTTTTGCCCCTCTTTAATGACATTTCGTGAGTTAATGCCACTTACTGTGAAATGAATGCTTTTTTGTACAACTACGGGGTTTTTGATATTGGCAAAGCCAGTCGGAATATAGTTTCACGGGTCCAGCACTGCAAAATGACGCCCATCTGGCACACCGTGGTTTCTGCCAAAATTTTTTTTTGTTTCGCTGTGAATAAACGAAAAATTCCGGTTTTAAGTCATTTATACATTTCATAATCTTTAGAATTCTTCTTAGAATCCTAATTTATAATTATAAGGATGTTGAAATGTCTACATAAGTTTGAAGTGGATTTCTGCTTCATTCACAGTAAAGAAATCGGGACTCCGATTTTGGCGGATACAATAACATGGAAGTATTTTACCACTGTCGTACTAATATGCTGTAATGACATTTCTATATAATAGGCCGTGGAACGATAGTGTGGTCTTAGTCTGTACTATAGTGTGGAAGCTATTTGCTATGACACTGCAGCTACCAATGGAACCCCGAACTCCTGTCCCTCTCAATCAGGGGCGTAGCTCCAGCATTTTATATTGGGGGAGAGGGGAGTCCAGGGGCTTGGGCTATAAAATAATTTTTTCTCCAAATTATTGGAAGGGGACAACTGCCCCCCTTGCATCCCCGAAACGACGCCACTGCTTTCAATCCCTGTTGTGTAGATCTATGTTTTGGGTCCGGTTCACTAAAATTAAATCACATCTGGCTGCCTAATCGATTTGAACGAATCGTTTAGCATATCTACCTAATTGTTATCCACCTAATGGATTTGCAGAGAACTTGCCTTATAATCAGGAATTTTCTGAAAACTTTATAACAATATTTATATTTTAGTATAATATTAGTAGCCTATAATGTTGGTATAGTTTATTATAATATCTTATATATTTAGCAAGGCCGTATCCAGGATTTTGTTTATGGGGGGGGGGGGAGGTACAGAAAAACTTGAAGAAACGGGTGCTTCTGTATTGTACCAAACACACTCAAGAAGTGAAGTTAGGTTAGTCATAATAAAGTATACAAAAACTCGATGAAAATATAGTGCTTTAGTTTATATAATAATATAATTTGAATTATATATTGTACATTAGGGGGGGGGAGTAAAGTAACATAACCTTGCCCCCCCCCTAATATGCAAATATATAGCCTAAATTAGGCAAGTCCAATGCATTTTGTCACCTGTAATTTGTCTTTGTGTGTATGAACCTATACGAACCAGTTTCTGGTTATTTGGGGATACAGGAAGATTTTTCCTTTTTTGTAATTGTGGAAAGTATTGTACCGGAAGAATCTACAAGAATCTTAATTCGGGATCTACTAGTACACACTTCAGTGGATGAAATCCGAAATTTGACGATATAAAAAAGTGCTGATTCAACTCAAAGATTCAGAGGAATTTTCAAAATCTAGAGGACTATTTAAATTTTGTAGGCTGAGAACAAGATAAACATAATTTCATGGGCTGTATCAAGGCTTTTGTTGGGGGGGGGGCTATCAAAACAATTTTTGCCGGGGAATATTGTTCAGAATTTCGGTTCAAAGGATACTATTTGAAAAAAACATCAGTAATTAAAAAAAAAAAAAAATGCCGAGAAAAAACAAAGATAAAAAAAAAAAAAAAAAAAAAAAGTCGAAATCAAGAGGACCATTTACATCCTGTAGGCCGAGAACAAGATAAACATAATTTCAAGGGATGTATCAATATTTTTGTTGGGAGGGTAGGGGGTATTATCTCAGCAAACTTTCCGGGGTAATCACCAAAATATATTTTTTTCGGGGTGTGGGGTTGAACTAGCAAAAGAATTTTTGCTCGATGGTAGAAAGGAGTTAATTATTTATTAGCTGCATTTTTCAGATTAATTTATGATTCAGAGGTGCCTCATCCCCCTGGGTGTGCCCGTGGTAATTTCGTGAAGTTTTATAATGGCATAATCAAGGAGCAACCAAACTTTTTGCATAACGAGTCAGTCGAAGATAAAAGCCCTGAAAAAGCTGATCCGACTTTAATGATATGCAATTTTGGAAGTAAACCTCCTGCTGCAAATGAAGCAAATAATAAATAAATATATATTTTAAATAATTGGGTTCTTTAGGGAATAATTACTACGTTATCAGCTCTTTGAGTAAAATTACTTTTTTTGGCATACGGACGTTTTGATTAGGGGTGGATCTAGAGCAGAATCTGAGGGGGGGGGGGGGTCATTGTGACAAAGGCGCCATTAATTGACAAAATTGACCTTTGCCTCTCACTCAAACTATCTGTCTTGGCTTTGTCTCCAATTAAATGAAAAAAACAAGTTTTTTTAACTGAAAGTAAGGAGCGACATTAAAACTTAAAACGAACAATAATTATTCTGTATATGAAAGGGTCTGTCCCCTCCTGAATGCCTCGCTCTTTACGTTAAAGTTTTTATTGTTTTAAAAAATAGAGTTGTGAGAAAGTCAAACTTTAGCGTAAAGAGCGAGGCGTTGAGGAGGGGACAGCCCCTTTCGTATACAGAATATTTTTCTGTTCGTTTTAAGTTTTAATGTCGCTCCTTACTTTCAGTTAAAAAAAACTTTTTTTTCTTTTCATTTCTGAACGTTTTTTGAAGTAATGCAGGTTTTGATTTTGGCTCACCGTACATGAATAATTAAAACAAAATTTGAAATTAATTTTACTTTTTTGGGTTAAATGGCTTTCTCGAAAGTTGTTTAATTTTATTTACGAACGTTTTTATGAGTAATAATTATACGTAACTTACGTACCGAACTTCTATATTCATATATTTTTAATACGTATATTAGGGGGTTTGCCCCCTAGTCCATACCTCGCTCTTTACGCTAAAGTTCAAATTTTGTTCCAATTTTTTAAAAAATTACCTCTTCATCACAAAGGCCGTTAATTTGAATAAATAGCTCTTATGAAAGTATTAAAAAAGACTTTAGCGTAAAGAGCGAAGTATTAACTAGTGGGTTAACCCAATCATATACGTAATAATTTCTGTAGTTTTTGATGTTGCTCTTTACTTTCAGTTGAAAAACTTTTTTTTTTAAATATAGTTTGTGATCGTTTTTTTTTAAATAATGCTGGGAAATCCGACGCCCCCTTCATAGCAATGTCCCTTCCCCCATAAAAACTTCCTCCCATGAAAGACCCTCACACGTGAACCCCAACCCCACCCCCTACTACCAGAAAAAATCCCCCCTGAAAACGTCTGTATACTTCCCAATCCCCAATATTAGGCCTATATGTAAACATTATTTGAAAAAAAACTACGTTTTCTAAAGAGTTAAAGAGGCTGAGTCACAAGTTCGAACCTTAAAACGTACAGGTATTAGAAGGTATAGTTGGGGGGCTGCCGCCCCCCAAATTCCCGCTTTCGCAGCCTTTAAATAGAAAAAAAATTAAACTGAAAGTAAGGAGCGACATTAAAACTTAAAACGAACAGAAATTATTCCGTATATGAAAGGGGCTGTGCCCTCCTCAACGCTTCGCTCTTTACGCTAAAGTTTTTATTGTTTAAAAAAAAGAGTTGTGAGAAAGTCAAACTTTAGCGTAAAGAGCGAGGCGTTGAGGAGGGCTCAGCCCCTTTCATATACGGAATAATTTCTGTTCGTTTTAAGTTTTAATGTCGCTTCTTACTTTCAGTTTAAAATTTTTTTTTTTATTTAAAGGCTGCGAAAGCGGGGGGTTTGGGGGGGGCCAGCCCCCCAACTATACCTTCTAATCCCTGTACGTTTTAAGGTTCGAATTTTTGACTCAGCCTCTTTAACTCTTTAGAAAACGTAGTTTTTTTCAAATAATTTCTGCACGTTTTTGTACAGTTTATTACTTATTATTGCTTGACTAACTGTTAGATGATTGTGTATTATTCTTTTCTTTCTCGAAAGGGCGTTTTAAGGGTTGAGCTTGTAACTCAGCCTCTTTAACTCTTTAGAAAACGTAATTTTTTCAAATAATTTAAAAAAGAAACTGAGTTTCTTTTTTAAACTTTAAATTCAGTATATAAAAAATTTCCTCTGACGGGGAATCGAACCCGGATCTTCTGCCTGACAGTAAGGAGTATCGACCGCTGTACTAAAGAGACACAATTGTAATTGTTTTTTAGTAAGTGGAATCTATTTTTGACGCAAGCAAATACCAACAAAACTTGATATTTGGTTTTTGGAAAACAAGGAAGGAGTGATCAGATTGAGCTGAAATTTCGAGGATAAGCTCCCAGGCCCCAGGAAAGCTGATCCTCTAAATTTCAGCCCGATCAGACAACGTTAAAGGGGGGCTGTGGTGGGAAAAATTAACATGGGCTCTTATAGGAAAACGAGGTTTTTCGTAAATGTAAATTCGGGGGATAATTTTTTCGGTCTGAAAATATCAAAAGGCCCTAACAGGTCTAATTCTGCTTCGAATGAGTCCTCATTCACCCGGATCAGTTGCCAACTGTGGCCTTTAGGCGTGGATAAAAAAAAATTGAACTTTAAGTGGCTATATTTGGTTTTTGAAAAACAGGGAAGGAGTGATCGGATTGAGCTAAAATTTCGAGGATAAGCTCCCGGGCCCTAGGAAAGCTTAACATCTAAATTTCAACCCAATCGGACAACGTTAAAGGGGGGCTGTGGGCGGAGGGTCGCAACTTCCGACCCACTTTTACCCCTGAAGATAAAGTCGGAGGGGGGGGTGAAATTTTGCACGTTTCTTAGTTTGAGCTTGGGCTACAAAATGCGATTACCGCTGTCTCTCTGCGACCACTAGGACCGGAAATCGCTTAACATTGTGGTGGGTCGCCTCTTTATAGAGGCACAAGTGTGCCTCCTTGATTAGGCAAAGTTCATAACTTGCAGCCCTTCCCCTGGGGACTGTGGGGGATTCAGTCATCCTCAAAGACATAGTTATTGTATTTTTTGACCATGTTGAACAAAATGGCTATCTCAAAATTTTGATGGGATGACTTTGGGAAAAAAATGAGCATGGCAGGGGGCCTATTTGCCGTCCATTTTTGGGTAATTTAAAAAGGGCACTAGAACTTTTAATTTCCGTTCGAATGAGCCCTCCCACGATATTCTAGGACCACTGGGTTGATACGATCACCCCTGGAAAAAAAACAACATAAAAACAGAAATCAAATAAACACATCCCTGATCTTTCTTCTGGTAAAAAAGTCAAAATCCCGCATTTTGCAGGTAGGAGCTTGAAACCTCTACAGTATGGTTCTCTGATACGCTGAAGCTGATGGCGTGATTTTCATTAGGGTTATATGACTTTTAGGGGGCATTTTTCCTTTTTGCGAAAATAAGGCAAATTTTCTCAGGCGCGTAACTTTTGATGGATAGATTTAAACTTGATGAAACTTAAATATTTGAAATAAACATAAAAATTTGATTCTTTTGATGTATCTATTAGTATCAAAATTCTGTTTTTTAGAGTTTCGGTTACTATTGAACCGGGTCGCTCCTTGCTTACAGTTCGTTACCACGAACTGTTTGATTGGCCAATGGCTTGATGGCACCTTGATTTTAATTGAAAAATCGACGGGTTTTAAACTATCCTCCTCTACCGACTCATATACTGACCCTAGATAGTCTAGATCTCGTGGGAATACGTCCACGTCTTAGGTCCAAATTTTAAGGAATAAAATTCGTATTTTAAGGAATTATATTCAGTTTGAAAATAGCACGTTGAATTGCTTTACAAGTTTGAAAATTTTAAATATTTATCAGTTACGGGATTACTAGTTAGCAATTTTTATTTATCAATGTTTGAGTAAGTGTTCACCGGAGGTATTTTGGGAAATTTTTAAAGCTAATTCATCTTATCACTGTTATGAGACTAGAAATGCGAATGACCTTGCATCTGGGCCCCGTAATACTCAACGTGCTGCGTTTCTGCCTCGTTTTGTGGGACCGGGGGTGTGGAATTCCCACACGGATGGTATTAGACAAGCTGATAATGTAAGCCAGCTCAAGAGTAGATTGAAGCATTACCTTTCTGGTAATAATTTGAATGATTAGAAAGTTGGATGTGAAAAATGTTTGGTGTGAAAAATGCTTGGACAGACAAAAGTCGCATTTTTGCGAAATTACCCAGCCAAAGCGTACCGCGTAGGCTTTATAGCCTAGCTGATACTTATTGAATTTGTCATTGTTGATTTAGTTAGAAGTATTTCATTTTTTTTCTTACCTCTATTGTTGCAATTTTTTTTTTTTTTTTTTTTTTTTTTTTTTTTTGAGTGGATGTTGTAAGGATAATGGGTGATATTCTCACATGTGAATTTCTAGAGAATAATACTTTTAGAGTATGAGATGTTCTTTATGATGATTTAATTCAAATGCTGATTTTTCAAGAGATAGCTGTTATGTGGATGTGTTTCTTTTTTTGTTTATGTAGTAGTTGTAGAGCTTTATGATAATGGGTTTGTAGCCATCGTAAACAAACCTTCGGGTTTTTGTAGATGGCTCCTGTAAATTTGTTTCTGTTTTTTATGTTAAATAAATTAATTTGATTTGAATTGGATTTGATTTGTCTGTTTGACCTTATTTGCCTTGTTGTTTTTTTCTCTCTCTTATTTTGGAAACTAATTTAAAAATTTGCTTAGTGTAAGTTAAAAGGTTACTGGAGATGATCAGAGTGTATCTTCTTCTTTTAAAACAGTTCATCAACATGAACTGATGGTATGTTGATCGACCCCGTTAACTTTTCAAGTCTTTCAACAAACATGGGGAAATTGCGGTTTTTGGTCTGACCAAACTAAGGTTTAATGAAAAGCAGGATGTCTACGAACGAATAGGGTGGAAAGAAGTTATGGAAAAGAAAAAAACTTAAAAGAAACGGTAGCTTCATGTGTGGGAGTGAAGATTGAAGCTCCGAATAGGACGGATGAAAGAAGAGAGTACGTGGCTGTGCTCTCCAATGACAACGAGTTGTTAGTTGTGGCAGTATAAACCAAAGCCTATGTATAAAACCATCAACTTGGTGGAAGCGATGAAAGACTTGACAGCCATGGCTAATTAGGGTAAAGTCATGATAGATAATCTCTGCGAGAGGCAAAGCTGGCGTAACTTTTTCAGAATTGAATAACAGGGATTATTTTCACTTATTGATGATAGTTTATCATCCATCTTAGAGCAGAATTATACTGAGGAACAGAATATACGGTCTTGAAAATTTGTTTCAGAAATGGGAAACATCCCAGCGCCATAAAGGGGCGGTGATCAGGGTACTATACTACTAATTTGTTTCTAATAGCATATCAATGCATAGCAAAGGCATATAAATTGGTTATTGTGTACGCACGAAGAAGGAACCAAGAAGAAATGTGCGAGACATGCTGCATTTTTGTTTTAATGGGGAAGGTAGGAACGCTCATTACTGTATAGATATCTATGCTGTGGTTTAAACAACGGGTACTTATCAATTAGCTGGAACCCACGCGAGAAGTCAAATTTGGTTTGTGCTAATGAAATAAAACAAAATATGATGAAAATATAATAGTTTTGAAACAAATTTGGGCTATATTTTTGCACTTTAAGGGGGGGGGGGGTTAAGCGTAACATATATTAAATAAGTAACCTAACTTAGGTACCTTTTCCCCCCTTAAACCCCCCCCCCCCAAAAAAAAAGTTTATATATTGTAAACGTAGTGACAAACTACGGTTTGCAATCCAATTCTCTATTGAAAGAAACCGGTTTGACTAGTTTCTTAAGTAACTTCCCTATAAATAATTTCTAAGACCACACTGGGTAATCATGACAAAACGAAACAATAATAAAAAAAGAGAAAAACGAGGATTATACAAGCCAGTGAAACATATGAACTAAAATGCAAATATTTCGGTCAAGACCTCCGCTTGACCGTCCTCAGTGCAGGATAATAACATAAAAATTACTAATAAAACTCCATGGATACTAAAAAAAAAAAAAAAAAAATTTTAAACCTTGAAACGAAACGCAACTAAAATTTGAAGACCCTCTCCATGTAACGGTGAAAGGGTAACCCTTTCACCGTTACATGGAGAGTGTCTTCGAATTTTAGTTGCGCTTCGTTTCAAGGTTTGAATTTTTTTTTTTTTATAGTATCCATGGAGTTTTATTAGTAATTTTGATGTTATTATCATGCACTGAGGACGGTCAAGCGGAGGTCTTGACCGAAATATTTGCATTTTAGTTCATATGTTTCACTGGCTTGTATAATCCTCGTTTTTCTCTTTTTTTATTATTGTTTCGCTTTAACTTCCCTATACAATATATTGTTTGGGTTCCAGCTAATTGACAAGTACTAAATAATGCAATTGGTCTGCTTAAGGATAGAAATGATTGACAACTTAATGAATAACGGAAGCCTTATTGGTACTTGATTTTAGTCTGTTATTTGTGTTGAGCTTCAGCGGTTACGAATGATCAATTCGAGTGAAAACAATTAGAAAAGAACATGACTTTTATCTCAAAATAGAATTTCAATTCAAAACGTGATTGTTTTTCTCCACCTCCCTTTCTTGTCACGAGCAATTTGCTCATGACGAGCAGTTTGACGGATATCAGTGTTCGACAAAGTTCGATTTTACGACAAATGTTGGTCGATAATTAGGGTTAGTGTTTTCTTTTTAATTGTGAAACAAATTTTGGTACAATCCCATTATATGGGCCTTTCTAAAGAGTCAAGTTTGGTTAATGCTAATGAAATAAAATAAAATCGGATGAATATATAATAGTTTAGAAACAAATTTTGGCTACATATTTGCACATTAGGGGGAGCGGGGGGTAAAGTATTGCATATATTAAAGACCTAACCTAGGTACCTCCCCCCTAAAATAAAATAAAACAATTTAATATCGTATGCGCAATGAAAACCTTGCTATCATTGCCTGCTCTACAACAGTTAAGACGTCACAAAACGGGTTTTTTATCATTGCCAGTCTATAGTGATTGAGCCGAGATGCCCATGTAATGGGATTGTACCCAAATTTATGAACATAACTTATTTTAATAAGTTGAATCACTAGTTAATGAAACTTTTCGGTTGAACAGTTCGGTAGATTATGTGGCAGTTCGGTAGATGTTGCTGCCGAATAAAGATAGATAGAGATAAGTCTATAGTACTTGTGTGATCTACCCCCGACCACTCAAGTTCTTCAATGTTCATCTATTGACGCACTGTGAACCTTTTTCTTTCGCTAGTTTCTTTCAGCTTAGCGTGAGAAAAGACAAAAACAATTGACAGAATAGATGGGAAATATATAATTTGGGCTATATATTTGCACATTAGGGGGTGGGGGGTAAAGTATTTGGATAGTGTTTAGTCAGAAAACAATTTTTACTTCATGACACCAGAATAATTGTAACTAACACATTTTGCATGCAGACCCGCTGTACTTTACAACCCCCCCACCCCACCCCCAAATGTGCAAATATATAGCCCAAATTTGTTTCTGAAGTATTATATTTTTATGATACTTAGGTATATTTTATTAGGATTGAATTAACTTCACTTCTTGAGTGGTCGGGTGTATATCATACAAGTACCAAATATATTTCAAAAGTCCTGGGGCTCAGAGCCGTTCACAGGGTTGATGGTCCCCATAGCAAATTTAATTACAGCGCCCCTTTCCGACTCAAATATTAGAAAAAACGAATCAAAGTGGGTAACCCACCGACCGTGATTCCCCTCGTCTAAGCCACGGTGCCCTGGACAGCTGTCTCAGTGGTACTTCCTAGATAGCTAGTAAACAAGAATTGATGTTAGTTTAATCATAAGGAAATATACCAAAATATGATGAAAATATTATAGCTTAGTAACAAAATTATGGAAATTACAACAAAGAAGTATGGAAGGGGGGCCGCCAAGAACGCATTATATTAAATACGTATCCTAACCTAACCTAAGTCAAAATACCAATTAAATATGTAATTAAAATATAGCTACAATATAGTTTTCCACCGAGCCGAAGCTAATCGTCCGGTATAAAGACTGTGAAAACCGTTTATTGTGTGACCTTCGCGATCCAAATTCTTGAGTGTGTGCTAGCTAAGAAGGAACTACCGCCCAAGTTATCCCTTCCCTCTTTGGACGGCTCTGCTGGGGCCATATATGCAAATAATATATACAAAATAAGGAAGTCGCCATTATAAAGCACAAATAAACGGAATACAAAAAAATGATCTATACAAAATAAATTAAACACATACTTTTTCCTTTTTCTACGAATCTATCTTACACCCATTCGAGTTATTGTCGTTGGGTTACAACATTGAAGAATGTCAGGAATCTGCAAATTAATCCCGTGTAAATATTTTCCCATGTAATCAGAAAGAAACGAGTGCTCCGGTAGAAAATGAACCCGATCGTCCCCCGTAACGACGAGGACAAGCTATTCCTTTCGGAAATCGCACACTTACTATTGCATATCTTTTTTCTGTTTTGAATCGTATGGCAATTTGCATTTAAATACATCGACATAAAATCTTGTTTGGCTAATTAAATTTGAAATAAACTTCTTCTCCAAAACTGGATTTTGCAGATTATAATGTTTCAATTAATATTTAATTTGCCAGATTTGATGTTTTCACAAAAAAGTTTAACCTATTTTCTGATTAGTAATAAAGCAAAATAAGGATTAGCCTGTTTTTCGTTTTAAATAGTCGTAAAAGTTAACGAATTTGTGAGCTAAAATTATTAAGAATTATTTAAATTGTACATTGAAGCTGAATTTGATAATATACCTTGTTTTTAACATTATTCTTGGCGAGACAAATGCCTATGAACAAGTGAAAATGACATAATTTTAATACAATCTTGAAAAAGGTTTATTCCAGCTTTGCCTCTCACTCAGACTATCTGCCTTGTTTTTTTTTTACAATTAGCCATGGCTTGATGGTAGTTTGATTTTAAACCTAGTATCAATTTTCTAGCAATAAAATGAAACTAATAAATTAGTGCAAATGAAATAATTTCAAAAAATGAATAAAAGTCTAAGACTTTCATTAGTGGGTGTGTAGTTTGGGCAAAAATCCCTATACAAGACTGGGGGAAGGGACTGAGAGGTCCTGCTGGGCAATTCTTCAGATCATTGATGCACAACATGACACCATATTAGGAGCAAGAGAGAGAGAGAGAGAGAGAGAGAGAGAGAGAGAGAGAGAGAGAGAGAGAGAGAGAGAGAGAGAGAGAGAGAGAGAGAGACAGAGAGAGAGAGAGAGAGAGAGAGAGAGAGAGAGAGAGAGAGAGAGAGAGAGAGAGAGAGAGAAAGAAAGAAAGAAAGAGAGAGAGAGAGAGATAGAGAAAGAGAGACGGGACTAAAACGACGGGCTGAGTAGAGAACAGCCCATCGTATACTCTACAATTTCATTTTAAATGAATTGAGTAAGATCGTACAAGTAAGAAGTAAGGGTGTACGCACTTTGACGAGTGCATTGACGGGTGCAAGAATATACAGTGCAAAGGTTTGATGGGTACAAGAATATACAGTTTCACGTGGGCATTTTAAAAAAGCTGGCAAACATATATAGTGGTCCAACATGTTTTGTGAGTATAGTCGAGATTATATAACACAACCATAGTGGTTTTTTTGCTATTGATATCAATTTCACAAGAATATGCACTACACTTTGACGTCCACATTTTAAAAAGCGAGCAAATCTTATATACCTATAAAGTGGTTAAACACGTTTCTAAACTATAGTCAAGGTTGTATAAGACAAAATCAGAGTGGTTTTTTGCTATTGATATCAATTTAAAAAGAATATAAAGTACAGTTTCACGTGGGCATTTTAAAAAAGCTGGCAAACCTATAAAGTGGTCCAACATGTTTTGTGAGTATAGTCGAGATTATATAACACAACCATAGTGGTTTTTTTGCTAATGATATCAATTTCACAAGAATCTGCACTACACTTTGACGTCCACATTTTAAAAAGCGAGCAAATCTTTTATACCTATAAAGTGGTTAAACACGTTTCGAAACTATAGTCAAGGTTGTATAAGACAAAATAAGAGTGGTATTTTTCTATTTATATCAATTTAACAATAATATGCAGTTGAGTTCCACGTGGACATTTTAAAAAAGCTGGCTAAAATATAAAGTTGTTAAACAAGTGTTATGATTAGAGTTTATATAACACACGCAGTGGGATTTTAAAGGTAAGATCTGTTTTTTAGGGTCAAGCAGAGACAGTGGATGTTGCTCAGGATGCAATAACTTGATTGATGTTTGGGTTCAAATAAAAAGGAGTGATTTTCGTTCGTCCTTGATATTTTGTATAAAATGGCCATGCATTACGATTAAATTCCCATAATGGTTTAACATACCATGGATAATACATTAAATATTATTGACTTTGAAGCTATGCCAACTTCGATTTACAACGTGAGTACAGTTTAGTAAACTTTCGTAATTTATTTCCAAATAAAATAATTTTACCATCCCTCCAGTAAATTCGAATTTCAAGGGGGCGTAGCCCCCCCCCAACAATACAAACTCTAAAATATGATGATTATAGTCGCTAGAAAACGTAAAATTCTAAAATTTCGTAAAATTAGGAAATGCACTTTTTTCCACTATGTAAACCCACATCTTCCCCCCACCTCTCTGTTTACAAGTTTAATTCATTAGAAATAGTTCTTTCCTTCAAAAATGTCAGTTTCCCCATTCATTCTATTAAAATGCGCTTTCTTTATCTGCTTAAATAGAACCATCTGTGTTTATAATCCATGTTACAAAAAGGGTCGGTTTTGGAACCAGACTTCGCACGCTCGTGTTACCACATAAGATTAATAACACATGTGTTTGTCTAATTCAAGACACTTTGAAAATAGAGATTGTATTTTTTTAAATTAGACGAAAGTAAATCCTTTGAAATGCAAAGCACAAGTGATGTTTGAATAATGTTGTCAATTTAAAATAGGGTCTAACTTTATAGTATACTAAAAAAAGTTGCTATTAAAATCGTTAATTAAAGAATAGTACACTAAACTTAGAATTGATATACAGCCAAATCGTATTCAAAGTATTTTCTTGGGAAGAAATTTAAGTTTTTTATAAAAAGGACATAGAGTGCTACAAATATCAGAATCAACTTTAGAGTATAATTTATATTATAGGAAGATGTTTTTGAAATCCCCCTTCCCCCCAAACTCAAAAATTTCCAAAATTTTACTTTAGAAGCTTTTTTAAATATTTCTAAAGTGCTAATAGACAGAGCGCTACAAATTGCAGAATCGAATACAGATGATAATTTATATTATGGGGAGATGTTTTTGAAATCCCCTTCCCCCCAAACTCAAATTTTCCAAAATTTTACTTTAGAAGCTTTTTTAAATATTTCTAAAACACTAATAGATAGATCACTACAAACATCAGAATCAACTTTAGAGTATAATTTATATTATGGGGGAATGTTTTTGAAATCCCCCTCCCCCTAAAACTCAAAATTTTCCAATATTGTACTTTAGAAGCTTTTTTAAATATTTCTAAAGCACTAATAGATAGAGCGTTACATAATATCAGAATCGACTTTAGAGGACAAATTATATTATGGGAAGATGTTTTTGAAATCCCCCTTCCCCCCAAACTCAAAATTTTCCAATATTTTACTTTAGAAGCTTTTTTAAATATTTCTCAAGCCCTAAGGCATGGAGTGTTACAAATATCAGAATCGACTTCAGAGGACAATTTATATTTTGGGGGATGTTTTTGAAATCCCCCTTCCCCCCAAACTCAAAATTTTCCAAAGTTTTACTTTAGAAGCTTTTTTAAATATTTCTAAAGTGCTAAGACATAGAGCGTTACAAACATCAGAATCAACTTTAGAGGATAATTTATATCATGGGAAGATGTTTTTGAAATCCCCCTCCCCCCCTTTACAAAATTTTACTTTAGAAGCTTTTTTAAGTATTTACAAAGCGCTAAGACATAGAGCGTTACAAATATCAGAATCAACAGTAGAGGACAAATTATGTTATGGGAAGATGTTTTTGAAATCCCCCTTCCCCCCAAACTCAAAATTTTCCAAAGTTTTACTTTAGAAGCTTTTTTTTAAATATTTCTAAAGTGCTAAGACATAGTGCGTTATAAACATCAGAATCAACTTTAGAGGATAATTTATATCATGGGAAGATGTTTTTGAACTCCCCCTCCCCCCCTTTACAAAATTTTACGTTAGAAGCTTTTTTAAGTATTTAAAAAGCGCTAAGACATAGAGCGTTACAAATATCATAATCAACATTAGAGGACAAAATATTTTATGGGAATATGTTTTTTAAATCCCCCTTCCCCCCAAACTCAAAATTTTCCAAAATTTTACTTTAGAAGCTTTTTTTTAAATATTTCTAAAGCGCTAAGACATAGAGCGTTACAAATATCAGAATCGACTTTAGGGGACAAATTATGTCATGGGAAGATGCTTTTGAAATCCCCCTTCCCCCCAAACACAAAATTTTACAAAATTTGACTTTAGAAGCTTTTTTAAGTATTTGTAAAGTGCTAAAACATAGAGCGCTACAAACATCAGAATCAACTTTAGAGGAAAATTTATCTGTAAAAGAGGGGTCATTATTTCCATACTAAATTTTTCTTCTTTTTTAAGGAGGAGGGTTCCTACAATTACTCCCCCCTGAAAAGAGAGCAAGATGGAACGATGCCACATTGATGCAAGCTGCAAGGCCTTCCATCATTAGATATGCTGGTTCAATTACACATGCTCTGGGCCAGCTAATGACCACACAACTTTTAATGCCAGGAGCCTCTCACACCAGTGTCAGCTCTGCACAAACCTCTATGCAACCTGGCAGACAATTGAAAAGAGAATGGATGGCTTCTCATAGTGCATCAGCCCCGTCTACTCAAGATCGTGAGGCCACCCCCAATCATGCATTGCCAGGAGCTTCAGGCACACAAGTGCAGTCTGAATTTGGAAATGTAGGTATTTTACGTCTACCTTCTACCTTATTATAGAAATATCTACCTATTTCTTTCCAACATTTTTTAGTCTTTTCTTTTCGCCATTTTTTTCAACACTCTAAGAGTGTGTGTCAGAGATATTAAAATATTAACCCCCCGCCCCGACCATTGTTTTAAATTTCTCTGCTCCCCTCAGAGATAGCTGAATATAATGTATTTTTTTTTATTGTCAAAGAAATCACTCTTTTGCTTCTTTCTGAACGTTCTGGGGGGAGGGGGTGGAGGTAGGTATTTACTTAAAGTTCTATTTACATTAAGTTCTGAGGGAGGTGTAAAAAATGGTACTTATTCAATATCCTGGTAAACATACGACTTGAAATGCTTCAGCATAAAGAGGGTATTGCGTCTTTCTGAACTTTCTGGGGGTGGGGTGGAGGCAAGTATTTAGTTAAAATAATGCTAGGAGGAATTGAGTTTTGTGGGCGGGATGAAAAATGAACTTGGTTTTTTAACTTTATAAGATAATGGTTATTTCACATAAAAAAACCTTTTTTCTATAGATTAATGAATTAGCTGCGCCATCTTCACCGGGTCATGAAACATCAACTTTTAGTGGAGCTGAACCAATCCTAGCACCACCAATGGAGTTTAGAGATGAACCTACATTAGCTCTAGACAATATGGAATGGCATAGGGGTTTTCAAAATGATTGTTTTGGGGACATGGCCAGCCTAGATGATTTAACTTGTGACATTGACATGGTGGAGGACCCGGAATGGACAGATAGATTTATGCGAGAACATTTAGGCGATGTTAGTAGTAGTAGTAGTGCACCTGAACGGGTCCTCATAAAGAAATTCCGTCACAGGACAATACAGGCTGGCTTGATCAGCTATCCCCAAACTCCCTGGAATACATACTAACAGGCTTAGAGGATTTCATGCCACCTCCAACTAATGCAATTGAACAGACTGGGGGTGGTGCTATTGACAATTCTATGTCACCCCCACCATTCTGGTTAATGATACATCTAGTAGTAGTAGTAGTAGTAATAACGATATACCAACAACACCAGTATCCCCACTTCCAGATTTTTTTCTTTCCAACTCTACCTTGCACCACACAAAGGTCTACAGCGCCAAATTCGGTGACCCCTTTAACTCTTTAGTGTCAGGGGATATAATAACAGATCCCCTGGCCATTACACATTTATATACTAATAAGGTTTTAACCCTTCTTTAACAATCGATTGGGGTGTTGGGGATGGGAGTTAGTTTAAAAGCATCAATAGCACTAAAAATATTTTTTTAATGAAAATGAGAGCGAGTTGTATTCGAAATACTTGCACACAGAGATGTTGGCAATTCGCCCGCATTTATCAAATTGTGAGGAGGGTTTTCTAAATTGGGTCAATAGTATTCAAAGTAAATGGGAAAATTATAACGAGGGGGGTAGTGGGTCGGTGGTTTTATTTATTGAAAGTTTAAACGTTAGTATTTGTAGATTTAAAAAGCATTTTATTTTAAGAGGTGGAGCGAGGAATATTGAATTAATATATCATTCAGATGTAGAGGGATGTCAGGGGTACAACGAATCTGTTTCGATACGAGGCTAGTGTTTCAAGTATGCATTTTTAATTGCCGCATAAGGACCTCTGCACGATAATGCATCTAAGAAAAAGTTGGATGAAATGGCAGAAAATGGTAGGGAGGGTTTCCGCATAGTAGATTTTAATTTTTTAAAGGGTCAATTTCCTGTGACACTAAAAGGAATAGATATTTTTGAGCGGGCTAATGCACATATAAAGATTCGGGTCAGAGTTATGCAGTTTTACATAGAGTTGGCGGAAGCTCATCCTTCTGGTGAGAATGGCGTATGACATCCCGATAGGGCCCCATTAGTGTAATAAGTGGAATCCCGGGCACTGATTTTATACGCGCCACACACGGAGTTTAATTCAATTGAATGATTTAATCCAATTACTCATTTTAGTAAAGTTTTGGGGGATGGTAAAAAGCGGAATGGTGTGTGTTATTACTGTCCGACATGCCTCTCAAGATTTAGCTCTGATTTAAAGTTAAAGCATCACATGAAACACTGTAAACGTCATGGATACCAGGCTGTGGAAAAGGTAAGTGGAGATACAACGATCTTATGTTTTAAGAATTTCCAAAACACGCTCCTACCGAGCAATAAGATCGTTTGGACTGCGAAGCGAAACTCACAGACTTGTGTGATGCGTCAAATCCAAATCGTGTTAAAATACATGAGGCCATAGGGGTCTCTTACGCTCACGCGCAACGTGATTCCAATAATACCATGCAAGTGCTGGATGTAGTTGAGATGTTGGTTGACGATGAAGACTGCATGCGCTCGGCATTGGTCAGTCTAATCAAAACAGCGAACGGTGCAATTTCGCGCCTTCGTTACACAAACTATCCTATGCTCTTATCACCAGATGACAGATTGGCCATTAAAAATCGTAAAATGTGTTGGGTTTGCAAGGGAGAATTTGATGATGGTGTTGGGAATGGGGGGAGGAGAAAGGTCATCGACCTTGATCATTTGTGGCAGGAAATTACATCGGGGGTGGGGAGGAACTTTAGGGGGGTAGCACATCAGTCATGCAATTTAAATGTGAGACAGCAACATTTCGTACCTGTTTTTATACACAATTCCAATTACTACTTAAAGTTTGTTTTTCCAGCGTTGGCCCGCATTGCCAAGGGTGGAATTGTAGATGACGCATGGATAGATGGTTCATTTTCATATAATATCATACCCAAATCATCGGAGAAGCTACTGCTACTAGAATTCACGGGGAAAACAGTTAACAAGGGTAACACGTGCCTGAATAAAATCCGTTTTTTAGACTCTTTCAGCTTCTTCCCCAAATCTTTAAGTCAATTGATTCAGGTACAGAAAAGTAACAACTTTGATAGCTTCCCCCTCCTCAAACAGCGCTTCCCCGATGATTAAATGTATGATTTATTAACGTGTAAGGGTATATATCCATATGATTATTACAACTCTGGCTCGAGGCTAGATGAGGTGTCACTACCGCCCATTGAAGCTTTTTACAATTCTCTTACCGAGAGTGAGTGCACCACTAACGACTATGAATTTGCTAAGAGGGTTTGGGCAAAGTGCGGATGTAAAAATGGGTGGGATTATTGTAAACTGTACTTGACCAGTGACGTACTGACTCTTCTGGACATTGTGATCAAAAATACGGATAAAATCTATAGGGAATTTTTGTTGGATTTAGGTTATTATTTTTCCACTCCTCATCTGGTGATGGACTTGATACTTAAAATCAGCAAAGAAGAAATAGGTCTGATCGCCGATGTGGATCAGCTTCGGTTTGTAGAGAGATCACTGAAGGTTGGCTATGTTTTTCACGGGGACCGTATCATGAAAACTGATCCGACCGGACAGCACACCGATAAAAAGTCGGACGCAGTTTTTTTGGATATGAATTCTCTTAACCCATCGGCAATGTCTCACTACTGTTAGCCGTGTGGCAATTATAAATGGCTTGAAAATCCGTGTGCTTCGAATTTCCCCGACATTGCTAGTGTTGAGGAGAATGGGGCACAGGGATGGTTTTTTGACGGTGAAATACCCATGGAAATCCATGACTTGGTAAAAGACTTTTTTTTTTCGTGCATAAATAGACCGGTGGGTAGGGACTCTCTGAGCCCCTATAATTTATCTTTAGTAGAGGACGGGAGTATGCACTGGGTACTTTCAAAACAAAAACTAATTGCCGACCTCAACCCGAAACAGAATATCGTTGTTCATCACGTGCTATTGAAATGGATGGTGTCATATATTTTCAAGGTGACAAAGATTCATAGAGCCCTCCAATTTGATCAAAAGCCTTACATGAAAACGTTTATTCACACCTTTGTCAGTAAGCGTTCACAAGCGAAAACGAAAGTTGAAAAAGAAGTCTATAAGCTCATTTTGAACTCAGCTTTCGGTAAAATGTGCGAAAGCGTATGAAACAGAAGCCGATGTGACATTGTAACCAATCCCAAAGATTGTGCTCGAATCATTGCGAATTCAAACTTCACATCGTTCACAATCATAGACTCTGATATGGTGCTCCTACACCGCAAGAAAAGAAACATTGTTTTAAATAAAAACGTTGCAGGCGGGAGTGCAATATCTGAAATATCTAAGAAACTCATCGTGTCATTTTATTATAATGTATTCAAGGTATAGTGCCCGATTGAGGGACAAGTTCAAGTGTACTATGGGGATACTGATTCACTCCTGATAAAAGTCAAAACTTAAAATTTGTTGAATGATTTGGAAAATGGCGAGTACATTAGCTCACGAATGGACTACACTAATTGGGAGGAATCCCTCTACCAAGAGCTAGTGAAACGTCAGGCCCCAAATTAATTGTTAATGCTAAAATCTGAAACGGGTAGAGATCTGATATCCAGTGGTTTGTTTCCTGGGCCGAAGGTATACTGTGTGGAAATGTAGAACAAAGATATCAAACAAGTTTGCAAGGAAGTACCTACACACTTTGTAAAAAATAATTTCGACATGAGTGTGTATAGAAACTGTATGGAACGTAGTTTAGTCCCAAGAGCGAAAGTTATGGCGATTCGCTCTTTACAATTTAAAAACTACACAGTTGGAGTTGAGAAAAACGCCATGTCGGCCATAACGGACAAAGTCTATGTACTTGAGGATGGTGTGAAGGTAGTACCACACGGTCATTATTTAATTTCAGACCGATTTGAATTTATAGATTACAGAAAACAACTCGGTATAAAGAAATTAAATTAAATTCATTTAAAAAAAAGTACAACTTGGATACGAGGGTTTTTTTGGATGATGGGTGTCTTTAAATTCTGTTTTTTTATCACCAACAATGTTAAATGTGTGTGTGCAAAGAAGAGTACGTTTCACTATTTAATGCCCCACTCCGCCCCGGCTCGCCGCAGCGGGGCCCGCTTCCCTGGCCGAGGCGCTTCTTGCGGCACTTACCGGCCCGCCGCAGCGGGCCCCGCTTCCTGGCCGCCGTGGCGGCCGCCCCGGGGGGAGCCCCATTCCAAATTTAAAATGCTGTAAATAAAAGTGATATTATTATTTTAAGTTTTTCTGCATATTCTAATAAATGTTAAATTTTTTTATAAATAAATTAAAAAAAAGTGTATTTATTAAAGTGTTTTTTTCTAGTGCTTATGTAAATGTTGTATTTTTTATTATAAATAAATAAAAAAGTGTATTTTTCATGTTTAATGTGCTTTCATGTGTTCAATGTAGTATTTGTAAAGTGTTATTACTTTTTTATGTGTATAATAAAAGAAAAAATGATTCTTTGTTCGTCTTCTTCTTCTTATTATTATTCTTGAACGGAGTGGAAGGGAAATTATTTAGTCATTAGACAGCTATAGTCTGCAGTTAGTTGTCTGGGTGAACTGTTGAAGAAAACATGTATCAATTTAAAACACAATTCAGATCGTATCTGTGTGGGCCCTCAATGTCAGACAAAACAACACTCTTAACTAAAATAATTAAAAATTGCGATACAATGTTTGTGGAAAAGCCGAAAAAATCTACTATTGTTACAGTATTCGGCAGGAGTCATACGACAAAATAAAAGCAATTGGCACGGCGGGATTGGTGCAGATACAATTCATACAGGGACTTGATGTTTTCAGCATTATTGAGCCAAACTCTTGGCTGATTATTGACGATCTGGGTGAATCTATTGAACAATGGTCCCAGGAAATGCTATAACTGTTCACTGTTCGCTCTCATCATGAACAGATTTTCATCACTCTGGTTCTACACAATCTCTTTCATCAGAGCAAATTTATGCGAACATTTGCATTGAACTGCACCTACTATATCATCTACAGAGTTGTTCGTGGTTCTAGCTTGCTAATAACTCTCAATAAACAAATATACCCCGGCGCCCCTAAAGGTCTACTCTCAGCATACAATCAGGCAACTAATAAACCCTACGGCTATATCCTATTGGATCTTAATCAAAATACACCCGAGGATCTGCGTGTAGTCACATATATTTTTGACAATATAATTACAGTAACACTAAAAAATGAACACTAAAAAGTTAGTCATAGATATTTTTGACAATGAAATTACAGTAACACTAAAAAATGAACACTAAAAAAGGCTATTAGTAGCTATCATGACACTGAAGAAACTACATGAAAATAGACATTTATTTTCAGTTCTAAGCACTTCAAAACCCTCGCTTAGGAAAGCCATACTCAAACACTGTATTGAAAGTGATTTCATTAATCTAATATCTGAACTTTTTTGAAATTTAAATGAGGTCAATGTTCAACTGCAAGAAGTAGTTAAGCAGAGGGAAAAGCAAAATCGTTCCATTGTGGGTACACTAACCTCTAAAAAGAAAGGAAAGAATTATAAAAGGAAAAGACTTCCTCAAGCGGGTTGTAGCTTTTTCACACTTTTACTGCCAATAATTGCAGGATTTGTAAACAGTTTTCTCTAGATGGCAAAACCCTATAAATTGACTCCAATAGAACTCACTCTTTCACCCGTGGAACACTTTGAGAACAATCTGAGTAAATTTATTGACAACAAGAATATTGAGGATGATAAAAAACTGCTTTTACTTCAAGATGCACTTCGCCGAGTGGACAAACATAAGTCCTATCGTGCGAAGGCCAGTGGTATTGATCACAAAAAAGAATCATCTCCTCAGGGTTCTGCTGCTGCTGCTGCTGGAATACAATTAAAGAAGGAGGAATTGGATTCAATTGTATTGAAAATTGGAAATCTAATGCCCCACAAAAATCGTGAACAAATAAAACGACTCCTTACTTATCTCATGGAAATTGGTCAAGATTATATTCAAATTGATGGCAACGGAAAAGGGATTATAATTCGGGGCAAGAGCTATAATCTACTTGATTTAATCTATGATATGGTTACAAATCGTAATGGACTATTATCACTTGACGCTCATCTATACAATTTTCTAAATACATTAAACTTCCCCAAAAGCCTTATTAGCAATAGACAAAGTCTAAACAAATTAAATGAACATAGAACAACAACAACAACAACACCATTAAAATATGAAGAGGAAGAAGAAGAAGATTTTAAATCAATCTTGGAAAATACTAGCACACCCAGTGGAAACTTGACAGAGGTGGCAAGGAGGAGCACACCATTGATAGCTAGACAAAAGCGAAAACGTATCAAGCCACCATCACCCCCATCACCAACCACAACTAGTATACAAAAGGGTAGCGGACGTTACATTACGTGTTTACATTCAAAATGGTTGAAGTTCTGAAAGATGTTTATGAAAATATTGGTGAAGTGGGGAGTTTAAGTTCCCCCACCACTCTTTCCAAAGTCACTGGTGTTCACACTAAAAGTTTACAAGACTATTTACAAAATGAATGAAGTTACACTCTGCATAGAAGTCATAGACTTCGTGCTAATCATTATCAAAAACTAAAGCATTTTTTCCATTGCATATAATGCAAGCAGATCTCCTAACTCTTGGAGATTCAACGACGACACAATACACCGTACAAGTACATTCTCCTTGCAATCAGTGTTTATAGTCGTTATGCATATGCAATTTCATTGTGATCAAAGAGAAGCGTTGAAGTTACTCAGGCTATAGAAAGTATTCTCGAACAGGATTCGTATAAAAAAATTCAAACGGATCGCGGTTGTGAATTTGTTCATCCCCATGTTGCAAAAGTACTAGTAAAATATAATACACTGCTCTACCATAGTCATAGTCCTATAAAGGCTGCATTGGCCGAACGATTGAAAAGAACTATTTGAACTTTATTTTCGAGATATTGCAAATTAAAAAATACATCTGCTTTTATTAATGATTTATATAAAATCATGTTTATCTATAATCAACAACCTCATCGATCATTGTGCAACTCAACCCCGACGGAAGTTCATCATTCTGATCATGATACAATTGACACCTTTCTTAAACAATATTCAAATGAAACGATTGACAAGAAGAAAAATAAAATCAATGTTGGGGATACTTTTCGAATTAATACAAAAACTAGTATTTTTGAAAAGGGTAATTACTTTTGGTCTATAGACCTTTTTAAAGTGGCAATAATCCAAGACATTACACCAATAGCTTACCATTCGCACGATACCAAAGATGAAGAGATTCTCGGTGGCTTTTATGACTATGAACTACAAAAAGTTAAAAATAATAGTGAAATCTATCAAATTGAAAAGATATTAAAGACTCGTACTCACAGGGGTAAGAAACAGTTACTTGTTCGGTGGCTAGGATACAACTCTGGTTTTGATTCTTGGATCTTTGTTGAAGATATTGACAATACCCAATGATTTCTATGTAACATTTCTGCCCAACGTTTCCGATCCTCTCTACAACGACTTGAATAAGACAAGTGATTTTTGGACGAAACTCTCACCCGCCATCAAATTTGACGGTGCGTATGAAGTGGCTCTTGTCGACTGTATTCTCAAAAATACCTATGACATCCTTAGAAAGGATCGTGTGTATGATATAAAAGCTATACAATTCGATTGGAGACCCTTTGTCGACTATGAATGGGTTGAAGCACTTAAATCTAGCGAATATCCAAATTTTAAAATGAAATACATTGAATATGATAATATGACAGATTTCTGTCGTACAGTCAATAGGAAAATATCATATCGCAGGAATAGTAAATTCCATTTAAGTTATTCATTGGAACACGATTGGATTTACATTATCTGACCTGTTGAAACTGAAATGCTTATTCTCGAGTATAATCTAACGTATGTTTTTTGCTTTAAACAAAATGTGATCATTTAGAAAAATCATGGTCCTATAAACAGGATGTATCAAGTCATTTTGCGGACCATTTAATTTGTTTTACCTCGGACTTTTGTATATTTCTTTATGCTTCCTTTGTGGAAACGTTGAGAGTCGGTAATTAAAAATTTCCCCTCCTACGTGTTCTTGAACGAAATACAACTCACGAACTTGTTCATCACCATAATATAAAGCATCTCCAGTATGTTCCTGTAAACACTTCATATTTGGTCAGTTAACACTAAGAAGTGAATTGGGTGATTATCTAGCAATAACAAAACGTTTAGCAGTGATTAAATGTCATTTTTGACCAATTGTCGGTGACATCACCACCTAAAATGAACAATAGAAGAATTCCATTTGTCTGTCCCGATATCGATTGCTATGTTGGTGCTCTGAGTATACTTCAAATAGGCAATGGATTGGACTACTACAAGGGGCGTACCACAATGTCTGGCTATGGTCTTGGTAGCTTGTTTGCTAGGCTATTTCGTTCTGCACTACCCCTTGCCAGAAAATATCTTGTACCTGCTGCATCAAATTTTGCTGCCTCAACACTACAGGACTGGGGGTTGGACAAGAATTTCAAGGAGAGTGTTAAGGAAAATATTAGATCTTCAGCAAGAGCCGTTGGTGAGCAATTAAAATCTCGGCAAAATGGAGAGGGATTGAAAAGGATGCGTGCACGTCATTCACTCATCAGTCTCCACCCAGGCGGGAAGCGAAGGACATCAACAAGGACTTTGAGGAATAAAACAAGGAAGACCAATAAGCAGAAGAAGAAAAAGAAAAAGATTGTTAGATCAATGAAGGATTTCTTCTCTTAAGATGGCTTATCGCCCCCACATGGAATCACATCTATCAATCTGTACTTCATTGAATCTATGCAATGCTGAAAATGTTAATGTCAGCTTCAAGTATGGCTACTATGAACAATTTCATCCTTAACAACCCCTCTTGGAAAATATACACTTTCAAATATTTTCCAATGAAGACTATTTCATTGATTTGTCGTCAACATTTATTGATTTAAATATTGCGGTGAAGAAAAAGTCAGATAATACAACTCCAACTGTTGTCGATGGTCTCTCCTACGAAAACTGTTCTACACAGCCTATTCAAACAAATGAATGTATTTATTAATGGTACACTTGTGAGCACTAGCAATAATTTATCAAACTATGCAATCTAAATACAATTTATGATGATGACGCAAAGGCCATATAAGGAGTTGAAAGGACAATCATTGGGCTATGAATATTATAAAGGTTTTGATACTGATGGTGAGTTGACTACTGCAGTGAGCCAGGAGTATCATCTGGTTGGAAAATTAAATCATGAGATATTCAATATATCCCAATAGCTACCCCCCAATGTCAAGATTGACATAAAGTTGCAACTGGCCCCATCGAATTTCATTCTGAGAAAAACACTTCCTGCAGCACCCGATGCAAATGTCATATCTCATCGGCAATTCTCCAAGTTCGAAAACAACAAGTTATGAGCTCTGTTGCATTGGCAGTGGAAAAGCTAAGAGCCAATGGCAACAACATTAAACTTCTTGTCCCCCATACGATCACCAATCAACGTCACATTGCCACCGGCTCTCGTAGCTATAGCGATTCATCATTTATCAATGGAGGAATCCTATCAAAATTGGCTTTGGCTTTTTTGAAGAGTGGCAGTGCCGATGGATCCTGGACTGAATTCCCCCATTATTTTAATTTTTTTGGTCTATCTAGCCTTGTGTGCAACGTGAGTGGTATTCCACTGTACACTCTATCATTTGACAAAAAATCCTATAGAACTCTGTACTAGTTGACCATGCAATCCCTAGATCATGACTCACAACTATTTTAAAATGGAATAAAAGACTCAATGTTTTCAAGAAGTCACGGTGTTATTGTTTTGGAACTGTAGTAGACCCAGCATTTGAGTATAGTACGAACAGGAAATGTAGGTATAGAGTGTATATTTGCCGATGCATTGACTGAGAGTACCGCGCTAACATCACTGATTCAACTTGAAACTTAATTGGAAATCGCACCTGACGCGTGTGTTCAACTATACCTATCACCATGAACACAAACCAAATAAACAGCGCTATTAATATGGACCCATACAGTTCCCAGTGAAACACCTAATGTATACCATCAAACTTCATTGAAACATTTCCAAATGTTAACAATACTCTAATCATTGTTAATAGCAGCCCATTGACTTTGAAGACCGGCCATTGGTAATGCATCTTTTAAACAGCGAAGAATATTGCATTTTTTGATCCTCTTGGCCTATCATTTAAATTCTATACTCCATACATCAGCAACTTTATTGAAAGCAGTGGGAAAACCATTATTCAAAATCAACGAAGAGTACAGGATTTAACGACTAAGACATGTGGCTTTCATGCACTACTCTTTTTCATGTTCAGATACCGTGGCTATACCTAAAAGCAGTTTCTCCACATCTACGTTGACTTACCTCGATTGAACGACTTTCTAGTGGAAAATATACTTACAAGCGTATTTAATATTGATTTTAGTGCCCTACGAATAAAATGTTCTAAAAATGTATGTGAAATTGTTTATTAATAAATGAAAAAAATGATTTCATCTTCTACTAGGTATAGGTATTTGTCGACTACAACTAATGCAGGCAGATTATCCGAATTCACAGTATACTGATCCTGATGTAGTGCAATGTCAGGCTCGCATTTTCTAAAGTAGAGTGTAACTTCACTCTTGTCATATATCTTTGTATAGTCAATTATACTATTCTCATTCATTCTGTAGAATGCATATGTTTTAATTTGTTTATTAGAAGCAGTGACACAAACAGTGGCTTAAAGTGTTGTATCACACTCCGTCACAGCCAATTACAAATCAGTGGGCTTATAATCATGGTAGCTATTGTCTTCACAACGATGACATAGAAACCAAATTTTTTTGTTACTCCAAAAGTTGAATTGTTGATCTGACTCCTCCTCCCAGAAACCACGACGATACCAATCTCATAGCAATAAACTAAAATCATGCTTAGGATTCTTTCCAATCATACCGGGATATGTATTCTCCCACTGATTACATTTATCATTCTGGCAATTGGAGCATAGGTGCCCTCTAGGATGTGAGTCACACACCTCTTCAAGACAGGAAATACAACCTTTAATTTTCACTTCATATCCTCCAAGTAATTTACAGGGGTTGCATAATCTCCACTTTTCATCGTACTCATCAATCAGTGTGCAATTCTCACATTCTGACCAACTGCCTAGTGAGTACATACATAACGGACATATATGAAACGTTTTTTAATGTGTTGACACTCTCACTGCCACAATGAAACTGAGCTAGCAACAAGAACAAATTGACTGGGATAGAGAGAGAGAGAGAGGAGTAAATATTCCTTGAACACTCTTTTTCTCATGAAAAAAAGTCCTAAAAATCTAAACTAGTGTTTACAAGCATATCCACAATATCATTTTGCCGTGTCGTGATTAATATATCAATAAATTGTGTAAATGCATTTGGACCACGAAGTAGAAGCTTCATGCAATAGTCTAATAATGGAGAATCAGTTTTCATTATATCGACAAGCACTTTCTGAGAAAATATCTTTCTTTGAATAGACAGCTCTAGAAAATCATCATCTAGAGTCAAACGTTTTTCCATAAGCACTAAATTCCCGATGATTCGCTCTTTCTCAAATCTATCCATTTTTTTTAGTCCTAACACTCTCACAACCAACTTCAGACTAACCAGAATTTTTTCTACTCTAAAAAATATACGCTAGTCTACTATAGAAAGAAAAATACCTTTGATTTAGAAACAATTCTATTGAGCATAATTACAACAATAATATTCACTGATGCATTTTGTTCTCATCAATATATTTCACTAGCACATCTAATGCTGCCTGAAGTCTATTTATATGCACAATATTCAGTTTCGCAGCAAAACATAATTGCTCCTTCATTTTAAATTTGGTTAATGATATCACGTATCTTGCATACATATCGTCCCATTCAAGGCATAGTCTACAGCTTCCGGTTATTTCCACAGCCACATTTGGTAATCGTATATCTTTGCTGCTGCTGCCGGCTCCACCATCAATCTCCAATAATGTAAATGCACCACTCATTTTCTCTACTAATATCTTCTCAAATAAACTATTCTCTCTGAATTCAATTTTTTTACTAATAGTAATTGCAATGAGAATCACTCCTTTTATTCAAATCCAATCACCAATCAAGTTATCGTATATAGAATAACCTCCGCTGTCTCTGATTGGCTCTAAAAAATGGGTGTTGTCACAAAAACCAGTCTGAATGTCTTATACAACCTTGACTATACTCTCAAAACGTGTTTGACCACTTTATAGGTTTGACAGCTTTTTTAAAATGTCCACGTGCAACTGTATATTCTTGCACCCGTCAAACCTTTGCACTGTATATTCTTGCACCCGTCAATGCACTCGTCAAAGTGCGTACACCCTTACTACTCAAGTACGTTCTTAATGTGTGTACGGAGATTAACACAGTGTGACATGTATCGTTGCACATATGTGTATCATTGTACGTATAATGTCTTGCTGTAAGTGCTTGTTATTTACTATGAAATTGGTTTTGGAAGTGTCAGCTCTACCATATAATATTCTGATTCTTTATACATTACCAGTTTTTTTTGTTTTTATTTTTGCGCAACGTAGCAGAAATTAGTTTTCTAAATGTGGTTCTATGGAATTTTGATTCTATAGATACAATGCTATAGTGCCAAAATATCGGCAATATAAAAATAAATTTTGACTAACATCTGTTTCTGTTTGCCTTTTTTCTTGGAAATCAATTTACTTGTTTATTTTCATGTTCTAAAAGGACTAAAAATTTGTATTTTAAAAACTGAAAAATTGTGGTCTGAAATTGTCATTGTTCATTATCTAAATATTATTGTCTAAAAAGAGGGCAAAGGAAATCAAAATCAACCAGAAGAAAATAATTCTTAGATTACTGTTGCCTTAGAAATTACATCGTCGACCATTTTCGATAACGCCATTTTACCAGCTTCGTCCAGCGGGACTGTATTGTCGTCACTGCACAAGGTCCTTGGTCACTGGGACCGCAAGGTCCCAAAAATAGGATCCATCACAGCGGGCGTTCAAAAAGGCTTATCTTTTTTTGTACAAAAATGCTTTATTACACAACTGCAATAACTTTTGTTTTTCTGTACTGATGTTACCACAATATAGATTGATGTCAAAAAAAAAAAAAAAACTGATTTCTTACCTTAAAAAAAAACACAAAAAAACCAGCAAAGTTTCTCCGACAGCTAAATAACTCCAACTGTATGCTACTTTGACCTGTTACCCATCAATCAACTAGGTAGGAGGACTGAACACGGTGGAATACATTTTATTAGGCCCGTTCTTTTGCATTAAGATCTTACATCTAAGATCTCACATCTTTCTGTAAAGATTTTCGTTCTTTTAACTCGTCTTTGTTCTAAGATCTTACAGCTCACTGATGTTAGCAAAAAGTGTGAAAGACGCCATCTTTCTGCCGTATGGAACAATGATAAGAGAAGTTTGATGATATACTCACCGTTGTTCTTAGACCGCTGACCAGAGCAGAATGATGAAAGACGTTTGCAAAAGAACGCTATAAGTTGTAAGATCTTAGCGCTAAGATTTCACTTTTAAGCGTTCTTTGTCAAAACATGTAAGATCTTAGCACAAAGATGAGTAAAAGAACGGCCCTATTATTACAGCGATTGATTTAGGAGTGCCCAAAGGACTTCTACATACCGGGACTAATGTCTCGTCGGTATCGAAAGGATTAAGTAAGGCGATTATCTTCCTCCCTCCTTTAAAAGCATAGAGCCTTTGCGGGGATCTGCACCATCTATTTATTTGGCTGCTGTTTTTTTTAAATAAGTCCTATCTATCAGAAGTATCCCTTAATCTTTACCTTTTATTGACAGTATTTTTTTCTTCTTTTGTTGTAATTTTTTTTTCTTCTTTTGTTGTTTATATATATATATATGTATATATATATATATATATATATATATATATATATATATATATATATATATATATATATATATATATATATATATATATATATATATATATATATATATATATATATATATATATATATATATATATATATATATATATATATATATATATATATATGCATTTTGTCAAGTTCTATTTTCTTATTAATAAACTAAACTAAAGTTAAAAAAATACCATAAAAAATTATTTGATAGATTTGCGCCTTTTTAATTTTCAACCTGTCAAAAGTGCTGTTGTTTTGCCTTCATTGTTTTATTTGTGAGACATGTAGCTGTCTTCTATTCTCCTGCTTTAATTGTAATTTAATGCATTTTGAAACTTAATACCTTTTAAATCCCAGCCTCTCAAAGGTATTCCGCTATAAATTCATTTTTTGTTTTTCATATAGGCTATGCCGCAACCTTAATATTTAATTCTGGTCTACTTGTAACCTAGCGCCTTTTCAATTCAGTTCGAAGGCTTTTAAAGGTGTATTTTTAAAAGGTGTTTAATACTTTTTCATTTCTTCTCAGTTGACCTTTAAAGTTAAAGAGTATGAAGAATACAATAAAGTCAACTAATTAACCATATTAAAATATAAATTTAAATTAAGAATACAATAAAGTCAACTAATTAAACATCATAAATATAATGACAGGATTATAAATATAATTATAAATATAATAAACATGTAATATAATAATAATTATAGATACAAAATTAATACTGGCAACTACTAATATTGGCAAAAATGCTGTTAAAAAGGTTCTCACTACGACTTCACAGTTTATCATATATGTCACCCCTTCACATTATTTAGTAAGTTAACGCCTTTCAAAAATTAACGATTATTGAACTGCCAACCCGTGAAAAGCTTTTTTGTTCGGTGTTTACTGACGTTTACTTGCCTTTCCTTACCTGACGTTTACTTACCTTATCATTTGATTTTCTTCTTGTTCAATCGTAGCTCAACGCAAACAGTATGGAATGGGAACTGGTCCTATCAACGGTATAATAATTTCTTAAACCACATTGGCCTGACATCACATAAAGAAAGAAAAACGAGCAAAAATGGGGTTTTTAAAGGCAAAATTTGCTTTGTTGTGTTTTTTTCAGTATTTTCATTTGGCCTTTAAAAACCCCATTTTTGCTCGTTTTTCTTTCTTTATCTGGTATCAACGCTATCTAGTATTTGGCGATACTTGGCAATTTTTTTTACTGCAATAATAAGAGTTATTAATTTAATTAATGTAATTGATAAGACTAGGGTAATAATAAATATGTTATCTCAGTTCGTGACAGAAAAAGGATTACAGAACTTGAAAAAATGTGAACCCACGCTGTATGGGGATGATAGTTTTTTTGTGAAAACTAGCGGCAATTGTCACTTTTATAAGCTACCCATTGTCCCATACTCTTTGGCTTAACGCATATTGACCTGTCAAAGGTTTTTTTTTTGTTAGGACGTAAGTCTTATTTGTCAGATATGTAACCACCCTGCTATTTCATTTTCTATTCCTTCCTTTGTAGGTCTTCTCATATTATTAAATTAGTAAGACACGTGACAGTTCTTAATCTTATTTTAGTTCGAGGAAGTCATGATCGATACTTTTAATAGGGCCTTGACAGTTTCTTTGCGGGAGCGGTATAGCTTCATAGTGACCTCAAGAAAATATTGACGAGTGACATATAACCTGCATTCTATATAATATTACTGATTTGGGTAAGTGATTTTTTTTTTTGTAAAGTCAAACAGTTGTAATAGATCGTGGTAATAGACTGTAAGTAAGGAGCGATGCTGCTCAATAGTAACTGAGACTCTAAGAAACAGTGCCTTGATAATAATAAATAAATGAAAAGAATCAAATTTTGATGCCTATTCAAAATATGTAAAATTCATCAAATATATTGGGACCCATCAAAAGCTACGAGCCTGAGAAAATTTGCCCAACTTTTGAAAAGGGGGAAAGACCCCCAAAACCTCAAGCGATCTTAATGAAAATAATGCCATCAAATTCAACATACCAGAGAACCCTATTCTAGAGGTTTAAAGCTCCTCTGTGCAAAAATGTGGGATTTTGCATTTTTTGTCAGAAGAAAGATCACGGATGCGTTTTTTTCTCCTCAGGGGGGGGGGGGGAAAGCTATATCGAACCAGTGATCGTAGAAGATCCGGAGAGAGCTCGTTCGATTGGAAATCAAACGTTCTAGTGCCCTTTTTAAGTGAACAAACACACTGGAGAGCAGCTAGCCCGCCTCCCACGCTCATTTTCCCCCAAAGTCACCTGATCAATATTTTGGGATAACTATTTTTTCAGCATAGTCGAAAAATCCAATAACTACGTTTTGGTACTTCTTTTAGTAGTTTTAAAAGCTTTTCATTCCAATTAGACGGCTGCTGTGATTCAGGAGTCGCCACTGAACCTCCTCATATAGGCCTATGTAATAAATTCTCTTCGTTTTAAGTTTTAATGTTGCTCTTTACTTTCAGTTAAACTTGTTGTTTTGGTTTAATTTCTAGAATAAAGTGAGTCTTGGCTTAAGCTCTCCTTCCCTTAAAGATTAATTCAATAGACTTTTCTAAAAACAAGTTTTCCAAAGAAATTAAGGAGACCTATTAAAACTGTAGATGAGCAGAGTTAAAGCCCTATAATGATAAAACAGTTCGTGGTTACTATTGGACTCGGTCCCATAGTAACTGAAATTCTAAAAAAGGAATTTAACGACAATTAATACATCAAAAGAATTATCTTTTTATGCTAATTCCAAATACATATAATTCATTAAGGTTAAGGTTGCTCATCAAAAGCTATGAGCCTGACAATATTTGGCTGATTTTCTATATATTTGGTTCTACTAACTTGGATAACGATAAGAAATTAAATAAAATGAAACAGGTTTTTCAACTAAATGTAAGGAGCAACATAGAAATTAAAAACGAGCATAAATTATTCGGTGTATAAGGGCGGCTGTCCCTTACTCATCCCTAGTTCTTTAAGCTAAATTTTTTATTCGATTTCCGATTTCTTTAAGCTTCTATTTCGATTTCTTTAAGCTTCTATTTCGATTTCCGTTTAAATGAGCTCTCTGCCGATCTTCAGTGATCTACCGACCGCCGATCCTTTTTAAAACACAACCACAAAATTTTCTACCCATTTGCTTTAACACTTCCCTTATCACTAATTAATTATATCTGTGTTTAACTGGGACAAATCCAGAAACTTTCTCTGCTTAGTTTATATTCCCCTTGTTCTCGTATGATCGATAAGTCAAATAGTTCTTATACACACGACTCCTCTTTTCTACCAAGCTTGAATTATTTCTACTAATATTCCTAGTTTTGTTTCTAAGACACCATCTTCTACTTCACAAACTATTTCCCTAAAATTATTTCGTCCTTCTACATAAGTCAAATTTTAGACTTTTGAGTTTCATATTCAGCTGTGCCTGGAAAGTTCCGTTCAAATTCTCGTCCTGGATTCTATTATCGTCATACCATGCCGGAAGCCACTTATTATTGCAAAGATACCTCTTTAGTAATCGTTCGTTGCTATAAACTGTGTTATATTATGAACCTAGACTTCTTCGGACTACGAATTTTTTACGGACTTGAGTTCATACGACGAGTAGTTTTAATTAAAAAATCCTTGCTAATAATGATTTGAGGGAATATTTATGCTTTCAAATTTTCGGAATAATATGTCAAAGGGCTCTCGATACTAAGACATTGTTTATCTGATAAATACTGTAACCGCTATCAAACAAAATTAAGTTACCGACAAGTTCTGGTTATTCAGACAAACATATGTCGATATTATTATTTCAGTCAAATATCAATTCTCATGTCAAAATAGCGCAAATTTTTTCTTAAAAAGCCTTGTGGATTATTAATGCTACTCCTAGTAATCTTGTGATTTAGGCTATAATAAACTATCAATAAGATTTCGTACCTGAAGAAGATAAAGTTTTTGTCTAATAAAATACTGATAAGGCTAAATTAAAAAAAGACAGTTGTTCCCAAGACCTGTAACTTGCCAAGTTCAATATTGAGAATATAATACCAACAATGTATGTATCTTTATGTACCTTGTGCGCCCCGTACCCCGGGCTTTAGTGCTTGGGGAAAGGGTTATGTGCTGCTAGTCCCTTACCTATTAGTAATGTGCTGCTAGTCCCTTACCTATTAGTAATGTGCTGCTAGTCCCTTACCTATTTTAATGACCAAGTTATGTGGATACAGTGAAGGGTCATAGGCTTTTGATGGCCATCCCTCCGCTCGACTAGGATTGTGACTTAGCCCTCATTGTGCTTGAGTGGCAGCTCGAGGGTTTGACCTTTATAAGTGAATCACTTCATTTATCTCAAATGGATCTGGTCATTTGTATGAGTATTGTTTTCTTTTTTGTTTTCGGAAATGCTATAATAATATTGATAATTAAGCAGAGAATAGGGTTGAAAACCCTTAAAATATCCTTTGTTACATGAGATTGATTTGTGGAAAATCACAAAATCACCAAAAGGTGAGGGATTTTAAAATCAACTTTGATTTGGGGCATGGAATAGCTTTCAGTAAATTTACCTTTGGGACTTATTTTTTGAGACTCAATACCTTTGGGACTTATCTTTTGGGACTCAATACCTTTGGGACTTATTTTTTTTGTAACTTAATTTCGTAGTTTATATAGGCTGTAGGGTCCGAGGGTGATTTCTCGGTTCTGACGTCCTAAAGCCTAAAGCCGTAGGTTCTCTTGGAAACGTTGTTTTGGTTTCTGCCCTAGTCCAAACCCCAGATGCTTTGCAGATCCAAGATTTGCTCAACAGTTGTTATGAATCGATTTTACCACTTAGACTTGACTTGACTTTATTTAACATAATAAACAAAAATATAAACTAGTACAGATATAAGTCACTACGCTAAGGAAAAATTCAAATTTTGTTAAGGCGTTAACTGTATGAACATTCCCAAAGACATCGTCAAGTAATAATAGTAATAATAATAATAATAATGAAAAAAAATACATAAATATTCCAAGAAGCATCCTACACTAATTAAAATAATTAAAAAGAAGAGAAAAAACAGGCGAGGTTGTAAATTAGTATGGTGTCGTCAAGGTTTTTTCTCGGCTTTAATCTATAGAAGGTTTTGGTTACCTTTAACGTGCGTGTAACTGAGTAACCCATTAACTGATTTCATGGGATCCATATTAACTAAAAAATATATTAGTTCAATGCCAACGGTGTAATAAAAAACATACATCCTAGTCCCTCGGGGTAAAGCCCATACTGTGGGCCCCACCACTGATATCAGTTGTAGACAATGCTCATCAGAATAGTGCAGTTATTCAACCAAATAATTATAATTTACTTAATTTAGCAGAATAAAAATTGTTATTAATAATATTTTTTAACCATGAACAAAAAAAAGTTTATTTAAAGACATTTGGACTAAAGAATATAGATGTACCGAAAATGAAGATTAAAAAAAATGATTTCATTAAATTTATAAAAAATAAATTTATTTATGCATGATATTTTGTATTGAGGACTTCAATATTTGGCTAAATTTTTCTTTAGAATATGTTAAAAGTATGACCTGTAGTGGGGGGTGTTTTTGACCTTTGCTTGGTAATACAGCTGACCCAGAAAACGAACCTTGCTGTTGCAGCACACTGTAGGGCCGACACTGGGACGTCTAGTAGTCAAGACGTGCCGTTAATCTGATTAGTTATTAGTTGAAAGTAAATTTACAAAAATATTACGAAAATGGAATAAGTTAAAATATCTGTGACCGAAACGTCAGTTTGATTTTCGGATTCGGGCTAATCTTTATCTACTGCCCAATATGGCTGCTGACCCCTGACTTTTTGGTTTCGACTTGTGTTTTCCTAGCCTACTAGAAAAGAGAAAGAAAAACGAGCAAAAATGGGGTTTATATAGACCAAATGAAAATACTGAAAAAAAACAGCGAATATTTCGAGGGGACAAACGCCTCTCTTCTTCAGCGCGAAACGAAATAATGTATCCAAGGAAAGTGCCGAAGAAAAAAACAAACGCGGAAAGTAAATGTTAAAACAACCAAAAAACCAAAGAAAAAACCAAAAACTTAAAAGATGAATAAAATTCAATAAAAGCCAAAAATTAAAACCAAATACCTAACAACCATAAAATTCGACGGATACTAGCGAACAACTGACAAAGAAAAGAAGCAATTCATTCACTCAAAAACAAAACGAACCTGCAATTAAATAAGTTGGAGAACTATGTCATTTGATTTCGGATTTTAATTAATGCATTTCTTGCAGACACCCTTTGAGACATAAGGGGTTGTTCACGTGTTTGATTAGATGACTGGGAAAGTGGTTCAAGGTTTATTTCAGGGATTACTAAAGTATCGGCTTCTCGTTTGAGAAAACCGAAATAAGACTCGTTTATTCTTAGATCACCGGAATCTCTGTTTAAAGCTAGACCTAAATGTTGGTATTTATAAATTTCAACAGCTTCTCTGTAGTGCTGGACAATACCTTTGTCATGCGAAATAAGGCTAGGTTGATTAAACAAAATAGTATGGTATGGTCTTTCAAAAATGTGCTCTGCAAGGGCAGAATCAAAATTTTCTGTTTTTTTTCCGCTTTTTAAGTGTATTATTAATTGAACAAAGTGCTGAGTTAATCTATCCGTTAGTCGCTGGTCAGTACTTCCGATATACCAAGCACCAAACTAACAAGGAATTCTGTAGACACAGGATTTTCCACCTATCGGGATAGGGTCTTTACCTTGATAAATTTGGGACCTGATAGTTTTTCTTTGTCTATAATAAGTGTAAATGTTATTTTTCCTTAGATTTTTTGAAATATGGTCTGAAACCCCTTTAACGTATGGGAGACCAAGATAAACTGAATTTTCCCTTTGATTTGTGTTTTCTGTGGAACTATCAGATAATCTTTTAATGCGTTTTGCAATTACAGAATTTATTAAACTAATTGGATAACCATTCCCAAATAAAATATCTCTAAGGTCTAAATCCAAGAAGCGTGTTGAACAAACTTTCAATGGCTCTATCAACTAGAGAAGTGACAACACCTCTTTTCACAGCAGGAGAATTCCGTTTCTGTAAATTGTTTCTGTAAATTCTGTAAATTGCCGTTAGTTACGTGTGTTTAAGTGAAGTGAAGGTCGCATTGACTTGGGTAAAATACGGTTCATTTTACAATTATGAAGAAAATACTGTTGATTAATCAAATTAGCTTTTTTTCTCACAAGAGGTATGAATACTTTAACAACATTGGTAGAATGCTCCCCATAAGCATGACGAAGATAATTTCTTAAACCACATTGGCCTGACATCACATAAAGAAGGAAAAACGAGCAAAAATGGGGTTTTTATAGGCCAAATTAAAATAATGAAAAAACAAAGCGAATATTTCGAGAGGAAAAACGCCTCTGTTCTTCAGCGCGAAACGAAATAATGTATCCAAGGAAAGTGCCGAAGAAAAAAACAACAAAAAACAAACGCGGAAAGTCAATGTTAAAACGACCAAAAAACCAAAAACTTAAAAGATGAATAAAATTAACTAAAAACCAAAAATTAAAAGAATTAAAACCAAATACCTAACAACCATAAAAGCGAGTTATTCGCCAACATCCGCGATTTGCACAAAATCCAAAAAATTGTGAACTGCCATTGACGGATACTAGCGAACAACTGACAAAGAAAAGGAAGCAATCCATTCACTCAAAAACAAAACGATTTCGGATTTTAATTAATGCATTTCTTGCAGACACCCTTTGAGACCTAAGGGGTTGTTCACGTGTTTGATTAGATGAATGGGAAAGTGGTTCAAGGTTTATTTCAGGGATTACTAAAGTATCGGCTTCTCTTTTGAGAAAACCGCTTTATCCGCTTTTTTCGCTCGAACCCATTTTATATTTTGACCATATTAAACTTAAGATTAGCAGGTCTAAAAATCTATAATAATTCAAACTCAAAACAACCAGAAATTACTATTAAAAAATAAATGAAACCCAAAATATATAGAAATGAAATAAACAGTCTTCTCTGTAGTGCTGGACAACTGACAAAGAAAAGGAAGCAATTCATTCACTCAAAAACAAAACGAACCAGCAATTAAATAAGTTGGAGAACTATGTCATCTGTGTCTGCAAGTGTCTGCAAGAAATGCGTTGTTCACAGGGGAATATTCGTATTTTGTAAACGATTTTCAAAAGAAGTGCGAGATACTGAAACTAGTGATATTAAGATTATTGGAGACCCCAATATATTTAGAAAAACCATTAAGGAACCATTAATTAAAATCCGAAATCAGATGATATAGTTCTCCAACTTATTTAATTGCTGGTTTGTTTTGTTTTTGAGTGAATGAATTGCTTCCTTTTCTTTGTCAGTTGTCCAGCACTACAGAGAAGCTGTTGAAATTTATAAATACCAACATTTAGGTCTAGCTTTAAACAGAGATTCCGGTGATTTAAGAATAAACGAGTCATATTTCGGTTTTCTCAAAAGAGAAGCCGATACTTTATAGTGAAAATACCTTATAGTGAAATTATCGCGAACACAGAGGGGGCATTTCATGACTCTCGTGCGGATATTGGAGAGATTGCTGAGGTTAGATCACAATTTGTTGAAACTTTGTTGGATTCGCCGTCTGTTAATAATCCAAATTAAAAAAAAAATTAGTAAAAATGAACTCTTGGTCTTACATGCACTACATAAAGATCATTCCAGGATTATTACGAAAGCCGATAAAGGCAATACTGTTGTTGTATTAGATTCAGATGATTACGACAAAAAAGTCAAGAGAAATTTTAAATGATTCTAACACATATGAACAATTAGCTACCGATCCCACAGAAAAATTTGTCCAGGAAGTCTGAAAAGAGCTTTCTTATCTAAAAGGAAAAGGTGAAATTACAGATCAGTTGTACAAAAGGTTTTACCCACGTGGATGCATGTCCCCTCGCTTTTATGGTCTTCCTAAAGTTCATAAGCCCGGTAATCCACTTTGACCCATTGTTTCTTCTTTTAATTCTCCTACTGCAAAAATAGGGAAATTCTTATCAGTTGTATTTCGCCCACTAATTCAGGCTCAAAAATCCTATATTAAAAATTCCGCTGATTTTGTGTCCAAGGTAAAGTAAGTTTCGGTTAAACCAAATACAAGAATTGGCAGTTTTGATGCAGATTCAATGTATACCAATTGTGATCCTCAAAAAGCCGAACTGATTTTGGAGCAAAACCTTAATTCTAACCCATCTATATCAGAAAAATCTACTCTTTTGAATCAGACACTTCTTTCGCTTACAGCCCTTTGTAACAGAACTTCTTTTTACTTCCATTATAGAGGCATTTTTTATAAACAGAAATATGGGCTCTCCATGGGTGCCCCCATTTCTCCAATACAGGCTGATATCTTCATGAAAGACCTTGAAGAAAGGGCTATTTTGCCAAGTTTTTGTAAACCTGAATTCTGGGTTAGTTTTAAAGATGATATTTTTCATTTGTGGGAGCATTGGGACGAATCTCTTGGTTCTTTTCTTCACTTGCTCAACTCCTTGGATCCAAAACTCAAATTTACTCAGGATTCAGAGACAGAGAGGCGTCTTCCTTTCTTAGATGTTCTGGTGCACCGAGATGATACATGTTTCGAGTTTGGTGTCTATAGAAAACCCACACATAATCACCGTTACTTAAGTTATTCCTCTAATCATTCTCCTGCTGTGAAAAGAGGTGTTGTCACTTCTCTAGTTGATAGAGCATTGAAAGTTTGTAAATGGTTATCCAATTAGTTTCATAAATTCTGTAATTGAAAAACGCATTAAAAGATTATCAGATAGTTCCACAGAAAACACAAATCAAAGGGAAAATTCAGTTTATCTTGGTCTCCCATACGTTAAAGGGGTTTCAGACCACATTTCAAAAAATCTAAGGAAAAATAGCATTTACACTTATCATAGACCCAGAAAAACTATCAGGTCCCAAATTTATCAAGGTAAAGACCCCATCCCGATAGGTGAAAACTCCGGTGTCTACAGAATTCCTTGTTCGTGTGGTTTTTGGTATATCGGAAGAACTGATCAGCGACTCACGGATAGATTGACTCAGCACTCTAGTTCAATTAATAATACACTTAAAAAGCGGAAAAAACAGAAAATTTTGACTCTGCCCTTGCAGAGCACATTTTTGAAAGACCATATCATACTATTTTGTTTAATCAACCTAGACTTATTTCGCATGACAAAGGTATTGTCCAGCACTACAGAGAAGCTGTTGAAATTTATAAATACCAACTTTTAGGTCTAGCTTCAAACAGAGATTCCGGTGATTTAAGAATAAACGAGTCATATTTCGGTTTTCTCAAAAGAGAAGCCGATACTTTAGTAATCCCTGAAATAAACCTTGAACCACTTTCCCAGTCATCTAATCAAACACGTGAACAACACCCTAGCTCTCAAAGGGTGTCTGAAAGAAATGCATCAGTCAAAGTTTAAAATCAGGTGACATAGTTCTCCAACTTAATTAATTGCTGGTTGGTTTTGTTTTTGAGTGAATGAATTGCTTCCTTTTCTTTGTCAGTTGTTCGCTAGTATCCGTCGATGGCAGTTCATATTTTTTGGGATTTTGTGCAAATCGTCGATATTGGCGAATACCTCGCTTTTATGGTTGTTAGGTATTTGGTTTTAATTTTTGGCTTTTATTGAATTTTATTCATCTTTTAAACTTTGACTTTCCGCGTCTGTTTTTTGTTGTTTTTTTTCCTCGGAACTCTCCTTGGATACATTATCTAGTTTCATTTTGAAGAAGAGAGGCGTTTGTCCTCTCGTAAAATTCGCTTTGTTGTGTTTTTTCATTATTCTTATTTGGCCTTTAAAAACCCCATTTTTGCTCGTTTTTCTTTATTTATGTGATGTCAGGCCAATGTGGTTTAAGAAATTAACTAGAAAGGAGAAGTTAAATCTCTTTAGAACCTACCAGTTCTTTAAAAAATATTGACAATCTCAAATGAAGTAGAAAGTTACTCCAGTAGATAGCGCTAATCCAGGACGCGTAATATGAAATTTTTGGGTAGGCCTATAACAAAATATTGAAAACCTCAAATAAAGTAGAAAGTTACTCTAGTAGAAAGCGTTACTCTAAGACTTGTAATATAAAGTTTTTGTGTATAACAAAATATTGACAATCTCAAATGAAGTAGAAAGCTACTGTAGTAGAAAGTGCTCCTCAAGGACTTGAAATATAAAGTTTTTGGGCATAAAAAAATTTGGACACTCTCAAATGAAGTATAAAAATACTACTAATACTGTTACTAACAACTCACCGCAGCACCAAGCCGCCCGAGGCCAACACAGCTACGCACGCTCCTCCTCCATCCCAATTTATTCAAAGCCTTCCTATTTACTCCCGCCCACGAAGTTCCCATTTCCTTTAAATCTTTCTTTGTGACGGCCTCCCACCCCAGACGAGGATGACCTGCTTTCCGTTTAGCCCTAGACGGTTGGCCGAAAAGAACAATCTTAGGCAATCTGTCATCCTTAATCCGCACAACGTGCCCTAGCCACCTCAACATTCATTATAGCCCTAGAGAGCGGTATTGAACCACATTTTTCGTATAGCCTATTGTTTGAAATACGGTCAGTCAGCCAGGTAGGCCTACCCAGAACAATCCGTAGGCAATTTCTCTGGAAAACATCTAGCAAATCTTCATCCGCTTTTCAGAGTGCCAATGCTTTAGAGCCAATATTTGACCACTGTCATCACTGAAGCTTCTAATACTCTAATCTTGGTTTGCAGATTTGTCTTCCTATTCTTCCAAACTTTTTTTAACTGTGAAAAAACACCCAGAGCCTTGGCAATTCTACTTTTAACATCTTCACTGCTCCCACCGTCTTTACTAATAATGCTACCAAGGTAAGTGAAGCTGCCCACCTGATCAATCTTTTCATTACCCAACGTCACCTATTCATCTTCACTTATTCCTAGCCTTAGTGACTTAGTCTTCTTAACATTAATTTTCAACCTATTCTAGCACACTGAACTCGCAAAACCTCTAAAACTTCATTCATTTTGTTCACACTTTCATCTAGAATGCTTAAATAATCAGCATAAGTCCAGGAGACCTTTTCCTCCCCATTTGATTCCGTGGTCTCCCATTGCCTTTCCTGTGTTCCTTAAGACAAAGTCCATCAAAATAATCCATAGAAAGGGGGATAGAACACAAACCTGCTTAACTTCTGATTTAATACAAAACCAACTGCTTACCTCATTTCCTACCTTAACCGCAGCAGTGTTATTCTCATACATAGCACTAATCAATTTAATGTATTTGTCTGGTATACCATACAAGGATAAAACCTTTGCCAAAGCGCTTCCATCAACAGAATCGAACGCTTGCTCGTAATCTTACTCATAAACTGAGGACCAAAGGTGTTTGAAAACTCAGGCACTTCTCAATTAGTAGCCTAAGAGTGAAAATTTGGCCGACACATTCTCTACCTTTTCTTAAAGGCGAGCCTTCTTTAAACCAATGAACTCACAATCGATAACGCCATACATCTTAGAAGTTTCTGTATTATATTGGTTAAACTGATAATCAAATTCAATTTATTGACTGAGATACAAAAGCATCAAGTACCAAAGTTATAATGTGTGAAACCATAACAAACAATTATTACGTAGGTTATTACGTAGGTTATAACAAACAATTATTACGTAGGTTATTACGTAGGTTATAACAAACAATTATTACGTAATAATTAAATTATTACGTAGGTTGATTTCGAGATGCATATTACGTAAATCCAATGCTAATCAATTCCCAGAAATCAAGTGATGTAACACCCGGTCGGATTCAATGGACTCGTGGCTGTGACGTCACTCCCCCCTGAAATCAAGTGATGTCACTCCCGGTCGGAAGTTGACCCCCCTCCCTACTGTCAATACCTCGCTCTTTACGCTAAAGTCCAAATTTTGGTCCAATTCTTTAAAATTGACACCTTAATCACAAAAGCCGTTAATTAGAATAAATAGTTCTTATGAAAGTAGTAAAAAAAAATTATCAGCGAGGTAATGACTAGATGGTAAACCCAATCATATACGTCATAATTTCTGTTCATTTTAAGTTTTGATGTTGCTCCTTACTTTCAGTTGAAAAACTTGTTTTTTAATCGTTTTTCGTTGATCGTTTTTTTTTAAATAACGCTGGGAAATCCGGCGCCTCCTTCATAGCAATGTCCCTTCCCCCATGAAAACTTCCTCCATGGAAAGATCCTCCCACGTAACCACCGATCCCTCCCCATTCCCCACTACCAGAAAAAATCCCCCCTGAAAATGTCTGTATACTTCTCAATAACCAATGCTATATGTAAACATTATGCAAAGTTCATAACTTGCAGCCCTTCCCCTGGGAACTGTGGGGGATTTAGTCATCCTCAAAGACATATTTATTATAGCCTATTTTTCAACCTTGCTGAACAAAATGGCTATCTGAAAGTTTTGATAGGGCCACTTTGGGAAAAAATGAGCGTGGGAGGGGGCCTAGTTACCCTCCTTTATTTTGTTCACTTGAAAAGGGCGCTAGAACTTTTAATTTTCGTTCGAATGAGCCCTCCTGTGATATTCTCGGCCCACTGGGGCTATACCATCACCCCTGGGAAAAAAAAAAAAAAAAAAAAAAAAATTAAAAACGCATCTTTGATCTTTCTTCTGGCAAAAAATACAAAAATTCCCTTTTTTGCATATAGGAGCTTGAAACCTGTTCTATAGGGTTCTCTGATACGCTGAGTCTGATTGTGTGATTTTCATTAAGGTTCTATGATTTTTAGGGGGTGTTTCCTTCTTTTTTTCGAAAATAAAGCAAATTTTCTCAGGCTCGTAACTTTTGATGGGTATGACTAAACTTCATGAAACTTACATATTTGAAATCAGCATAAAAATCTGATTCTTGTGATGTATCTATTGGCATCAAAATTCCGTTTTTTAGAGAGTCGGTTACTATTGAGCCGGGTCGCTCCATAAATGAAGTTCGCTTCCCCGAACTGTTTGATGCATAAAAATGATTGTGTCCGTACTTAGTTGTTTTTGCCCACCTAACGAATCTTGAAAAGATTGTCACTGTCATTATAGTTTTCTCACTTGGATGGGTAATAAATGATTTGGCTCTATTAAGTATTAAGCAACATCTTCGTAGGGTATATCCTGTTTATTCGTTCTAGATGATTTAGCCATTGTCTGTAAGTTCAGTGCCCAACTAACCTGCATAAAGAGAACAAAAACAAAAATGTTGCACAAAATTTTGGTGCAAGCAGAGACAGAAATATATGGATAATAACTGAAATTTTTTTTCGTAAGTGCACCCTTTACAATTGGTACAGTAATTTACAAAAACACAATATCTGCAAAAAAGTTTACAATAAACGGTACTTATATATTATAACGCCAACACTCAAGTTTACGTTATGTAAAATTCGAGAACAGACCGGTTTATCTGTCTGTATTAAGAAACAGTTAGCCTACGCCCAGTGGAAAACAAGTGAAAGATGACAGTATATATTGGAATTATATAATTTGGGCTATATATTAGCACATTAAGGGGTGGGGGTGGGGGGAGCGGTTAGGTTACCCCCCCCCCTCTAATATGCACATATAATGTTCAGATTTGTTTCTAAAGTATTATATTTTCATCATGTTTTGGTATTTTTGATTATAATTAACCTAACTTCAACTCTCAAGTGTTGGTGGTATAATACATAAGTACCCAAAAAGCTACAAAAATCTAAAAAAATCCAAAAAACGATAAAAAATCTAAAAAAAAACCGAAAAAATACAGTAAATTACATGAATCTTTGTTTGCTCTCATTAATGTTGCTTACACGCTATGACGCTGAACCTTTCTCACTAGGACAATTCGAGCTTTACTCAGAATTCATTTTAAAAAATCTTTCCCCGAAAGAAAATTTTCAAATAAATTTATGAAGCCATATTAAAACTTAAGGGAAGCAGAAATAAAGTCGTTTAATAATTCAAACATACAATGACCAGAAACTGCTATGAAAGAATAATTAACCCAATAAGAACATAAATTGAAATGAATGACTTTAAAAATAATGATAAGAGAAACTGATATAGATGTATAAATTAACCTTGAAATGAGTGAAAATTAAATTGAGTACTTATTTCCAGTGGTGTAATTTCGTCAAAATCTTCGGAGGGGGGCCAAGTTGGAGACGGTTTTCCCAAATCAAGTAAAAATTACATTTAAAACTGAAAACTGAGCAATATAGTACCCTAAACTCAACTTAACTTTTTCGCATGCTGAACAATGGTCTGGCTAGCGCAGCTACCGATCTCTTGATTCGATGCCTTCGACCGGAAGTGTAATGCGTGGATGGGAGCAAATCATCCCCTGCTTCCCGTGTTTTTCCCCAGATTTCTCCACGTAATCATTTAGAACTGGCCTGACCCTTATAGAATCACACCACCAACCTCCGTTCCAAACCAAATAAGCGGTGACACCAAGACTCAAACCGTTGTCTACAGGATTTCAAAGATAAACTAAACAAAACTGACCTGTTTCTGTGGATGCTAGAATTATGCAGGCTCATCGTAATTTTGAAGATATTTTTGAGGAAACTAAATTTCAGCTGGAGGGGGTTAACTGGGGTCTGGGGGCAGTTACCCCCTGCCTCATAGCAAATTACGTTCTTGCTTGTTGTTAGGGCAAGGACTTCGGTTTTAATTACAGGTAAGGTCACTATTTGGAAGATTTCATACAGATTTTAAAACTTCCAGATATGCAGCTCTTTGTAGCAAATTCTCACACACCAAACACCGCCCCAAGATTGTTTTTTCAGCTCCTCAGCGCTTCCCTAGCTCCTAAAGACAGAGACAGAACAATTAGGAACGAGCTTTAGTTGAAACCGAGAAAGATTTAAACATATTTAAGGATGAGTTTTAATGCAAGGTTAAACCAACAATTGCAGCTCCTTTCAAATCAAGGTAAATAGTGCAGCACCGATCAATATGGAACATATATGGAATTCAAAAATCATCAAGCATAATCATCTCTTAAAAGCTCGATCAAAAGTTCGCAGCATAGGTAGAGACATCCACATAGATATATCTCTGACGGGGGCTGAGTTATTTAAAATTGCACTTCTGCACATTTATAATCATATATGGACCCATCATAAAATTCCAAGATCATGGAAAATAGCCATTGCTAACCCCATCTTTAAGTCCAACCAGCTTTCAAGTAATATTCAATCTTAAAGACCATTTTCAGTGCTAACAACGCTAGGTAAAATCCTGGAGCGGCTAATTTTAACTAAGGTTGAATTGTTTGTACAAATAAACGACATCTATCCCCTTGAACAAAGAGGATTCCGGAAGGGACACTCCTCACAGGATAATATTGCTTCCCTAGAGTGATATATCCAACTCCTTTAATCAAGAATATTCAACCATTGCCATACTTTTTTATTGGATTGATGCCTATGGTAGTATAATTCACGACAAATTACTGGAGGTACTAATGAAACTTGACTTTGGAGTTGTATACCTCATTTATGATTTTATTATGCTTTGGGACTTCATAAGCATACACCAATTCTTAAAATGAGAAATCTTTTCCTCCGTTGTATTTCCCTGGGGCAAGAAGGACATATCCATTATGTCCGTTTCCTAGCACCGTCTTGCTCAAGCAGTATTGATCATTAAACATCTCCACACTTGTCCGTTTCCTAGCACCGTCTTGCTCAAGCAGTATTGATCATTAAACATCTCCACACTTGTCTGTTTCCTAGCACCGTCTTGCTCAAGCAGTATTGATCATTAAACATCTCCACACTTGTCTTCAAATTCTTGTCTTCAAATGTCTTCAAATATCTAGATCGAGAAATCATAGTTCTAACACGGTCAATAATATTTTGCATTCCTACCACTGCCTTTCTTGGTGATTTTTCTCCTATCTTACATTTTTAATTCTTTTTCAGGTATCGTTTATTCTTCTGTTATTGTTGCTTTTTTTCTTTTTTCTCAATTTTTACTTTTCCCATTCCCGGGTGCTCCAATTCAATGGATTTCTTTGTCTCATTGATTGAATTATTTTTTGTCTTTTTTCTATTCGTTTCTTCCTTTTAGTCCCTTTCCGGTATGGTTTCTTCTTCTTTTATTGCTGTTTTTTTCTTTTTCTCAATTTAGACTTTTCTCTTTCCCGGGTGTTCCAATTTGATGGATTCCACTGTCTCATTGATTGAAGTATTTTTTGTCTTTTTTCTATTCCTTTCTTCCTTTTCGTTGTTTTTCAACATTTTGTTAATAAACTAAGGTGTTTATCATATATCGGAATTTTATCAGAGCTTCAGAACTAAGTAGAAATATTGAAATTAGTTACTATTTAAGTGCTTGCAGATCTAGTAGGTTCTTCAATTTAATACTAGATTCAAAATATCATTTTTCATATTTCAGTTTGAAAAGAAGTCAAATATTTTTTCATAAAACTGGTAATATTCTCTGAAATTTAATTCAACATTTTTATTAATGACGTAATAACTATACGTCATTAGTTTTATCTGTCCAATTATTGGTTATTACGAATAATGGTACGCTGTAAAAAAAACTGTTTGAGATTCAAAAAAAATTGTTTTTTGTTGTTTATTAACAACAAAATTGGAATTTCAACTCCTGAAATATGCGAATTGAATATTAAAGACCTTCCTGGGATTCCCTGATACTTACTGAATTTCTAATTTGTTGAGAGACAAAAATGTTGGATTTCTATACCTGAATTGAATTTTCAATTTATTGACAGAAGAACATGACGGATTTTAAGATTCTTATTCATCAATTTCCATCTTTTTGGCTGGATTTCCTCTTCATTTATTGGATTTCCATCACTAACGTTGTTCAATTTCCTAGGTTTACAGTCTAATATCTAGTTCTCATGATTCAGTTCCCATTTCTTCTTTCTGAAGCTGCAATAAATATAAAAAGAACTCATTTATTTTACAAGAACATAAAATTACAACAAAAAATTTCCAGAAAATTTGGCACCTCTTAACGGCTGTACTTTTTTATGGTGGAAATCTTAGTTCAACGGTGTAGTAGCAGGCCGACAGAAGAAAATTGAGTAAGAAATATCTTCCAATCAAGAAAACAGTGTGACACACGGACCTGAAATGAAGATGAAATTAAATCGAGGCACAAATAAGAAGAAAGACTTTTCCCCTTTTTTTTATTTCTAGAGCTGAACGGTTGCAACAATAATACCCCGAATCCTGTGTTTGTTGAATACCTTTCACCTACACATCAGATCTGATTAAAACCAATATTCGAGTTAAACTTAAAACGAGCTTGAAATCACCACGCACAAGAGTTAAGCTACTGCCAATAAAATGAAATAAGAGATCTATAAAAATCGAGATGACTAGAAAAATTAATGAAAATAAACTCGGTGTCTAATGTACGATTAGATTAATTCCTGGAAATCTCAGTAACTCAAAGTCTAGTTTAGAAAGTTTAGCTTGCTCATTTTGAGTTTGACTCGGCTATTTATTGTAATTTCTTTTTGTTTTGAGTTTCATTTATTCATTAATGGTGATTTGTGGTAGTTTTACGCTTGGAAGCTGATTTGACTTTATTTCTGCTCATTCTTAGCTTAATGGAGCTCTTTACTTTCCTTTTGAAAAACTTGTTTTGTGGAAACAAATTTTTAAATTAATTTCTGTTCGTTTTTTATTGACATAGTCTTTTTCATCGAAAAAATATGTTTTACATCTTTTCAGTTTTTTTCTATGAGAACCCATATTATGGGTTGTAATTTGTATGATGGAGAAACTTTTTCAAAGAATTTATAATCCTTACACTAACAGTATTTTTAAATCTAATATTATGGCTCCTGAAGTTGACCTGAAAAATAAAACTTAATATCCGTCCCAAAAGATTCTATCTATGCTCTTTGACAACCTGGATACAGTTACACTCTTTTTATTGATTTAAATTGTAAGAGCAGAAGTAGTAATAGTAGTATCCCGAAAAGTTACAACTTAATACCCCCAGTTATTCTCTATATATTGCTGAGGTATGTTATTGGCAATCATAAACACAATGCCTTTTGATTTATTTTAAAGCAACATTTGGTTATAAAGAATAATGGGCCAATTGCATAATTGGCCCATTATGCGGGGAGTTGACATGCTCAATATCTCTAAAGACATAGTTGCTGGACTGTTCTACTATGCTGAGCAAAACGGCTGTCTAAGAATTTTGACTGGATGCGTTTGGAAAATGAATGGGTTTGAGAGAAGGGGTGCTGGCCCTCCAATCTCTTTCCTAACAGTTTCTTTTTACCAGGGGTGATCGTATCGACCCAGAGGTCCTAGAATTTTGCGAGAGGGCTTATTTGAACAGAAATTAAAAGTTCTAGTGCCTTTCTTAATAAAAAAAACTAACAAATTTAAAGATACAACCACTTTTTACAAAAAAACTGCATTTTTTTATGTCTTTTCATACTGCAGTCTTTTCAAAGATATTTGATTTTTTAAGCAATTAATTAAAAAAAAACCTTTTCCATAAAATAAGTTTTTCAAATAAAAGTAAGGAACTCCATTAAACAAAAAAATGAGCAAAAATAAAATAAAAAAATCTACCAAGCGTGAAACTACCACAAATCAGCTTTGATAAATAAATGAAACCCAAAACGAACAAAAATTACAATAAATAACCGAGTCAAACTCAAAACGAGCAGAAAATAACATGGGTTGGGCTCTAACCCCCAATGCCTTCCCAAGGCCAGAACATAATTTGCAATTTACTGAAAAAAATATTTATATGTTTATATAATATTATAAATGAAAAAAATATTATAAATGTTTTTACTGTTATAACTTTAATAAATTAAATAATATTAACATTTGGATAACTAAATATGAGTATATGTATATTAAACTGACAATGCACATTCATTTGTATTTTTTTCAGTAAAGTGCAAATTATGTTCTGGCCTTGGGAAGACATAGGGGTTTTTCAATTTTCAATTGAATGAGCCCTTTTTGATGTTTTTACAACATCGCTTTCTATAAAAACCTTACATGCTCCCATTGCATAACTTAAATCCCTTGCCCTGAGGTTTGTGGGGGGGGGTGAGTTGTTATCCAGAAAGACCTAATGTCGAAAACTTTCAACTACGTTGAATAAAATGGTTATCTAAAATTTTTTATTTGATGTGTTTGAGGAAAAGGTGGGCGTGAGAGGGGGGTTAGTTGCCCTCAAATCACTTTCGACTATTAAAAAGGGCACTAATCCTTTGAATTTCCAATCGAATGAGCCCCTTTTCAAGTTTTTACGACAGAGATTTCAATAAAAATCTTATATGTCCCCAGGGCATAGATTATAACCCTTGTCCTGAAGACTGTGGGAAGAGTGTGCTGCTCAAAGGTATAATTTCCTGAACTTTAAACTGCGTGGAACAAAATGGCTGTCTAAAAATTTTGATTGGATATGTTTGGGGAAATGGTGGGGGTTGAAGGGGTGTTAGTTGCTAAGCTCATTTGATTGGGAATTGAAAGTTCTTGTTACCTTTTTAAGAGTCAAAAGTGATCGGAGGGCATCTATCCCCCCATACACACACCAGCTTTTCCTTAAATGCATCCGATCAATCTGAGATAAGCATTTTCTTTGAAATAGTCCAACGATCAGATGCTAAAAACTTCAGGGTATACATACGCCCCCTCCCCCCGAGCGTGGGGAAGGGTTTTAATTTATGACCCAGGGGTGTATAAGGTTTAAATGAAAGAGGTGGTTTTATAAATTTTGGAGGGGACTCAAATGATTAGAAATTCAAAGTTCTAGTGCCCTTTTAAGTCAAAATTTATTAGATGGCAATTAGCACCTCCCCCTACCAACCCTCGCTCCCCAAAATGCGTCCGATTGAATTTGTTAAATAAATATTTGGTTCAAAATAGCCCAAAGATCATACAACATAACTCCAGGGACAACAAAGCCCCTCCAGAGCCCAGCAGCAAGTGTTGTAAATTATGCCCAGGGGACATATAAGTTTTTTTTGGAAGGGATGGTAGTATGAACTTCGGAGAGGACTCATTTGATTGTAATTCAGATTTCTTAGTGCCCTTTTTAAGAGTCAAAAGTGATCGGAGGGCAACTAGCCCCTCCTCCAAGTAACTTTTTCCCCAAGTATGTTTTCCCAGCGGGAATAAAGTTGTTGTTTATGTGTCTGAACCAAAATCCAAACAAAAGGCCAAATACAAAATAAATTTTTAAATATTTAAATTTAAATCTACCGTGTATCGTAAATAATGAAACAGATATGTGAATAAAACACAAGAAAAGTATTTCCATTAAGAAGACTAAATCTGGTATAGTTTTCGTGTTCAAAGATGGCCCAGTACTGCTGCTTATGTAAAAAGTGACGTGGTCACAATGTATTTTTTATGTATGATTATGCATTATGTATGTATGCACAATGTATGCTGACTTCGTACCCTTTCGAAAGACTGAAGGAAGTAATAGCTGGTACCAAATTAGTCGTCACTGTGCCAATTCCTTGAAAGAGAGAATAGAAATGTGTATCTCTACCACAATGCAAAACCATGTATAAAAAAGGTGGTCAATTAAGGTGGCAGCTTGCAAACATAACACCGATTATAAAAAAAGTGATGTATAGAATTATTTCTATAGTTTACCTAGCTTCAGCTATACTGCATTACTTTATGAGTAAGATCAGGATTTTTGACAAAGGACTACTAAATCATCTGCAGAAATTAGCTGGTATTTGGGACTTCTGTAGTGTATACAAATATATATGTTCAGGTCATATAGAGAATAGTTGATTTTTGGACCCCTTTCAACATGTTGATCTTTCGTATGCTGTAAAATCACATATTAGAAGACAATTGGGTTTCAAACATAACATCGATTATGAAAAAAAAAGTGATGTATAGAATTAACAATGTAGTTTACCAAGCTTCAGAAATAATGTATTACTACGTGAGTAAGGTAAAGGGAATATTTGACAATAGACTAGTAAATCATCTGCAAAAATTAGCTGCTATTTGGAAATCTACTAGTGTATACAAATATATCTTTGCGGATAGTACACCAAATAGCTATAATCCAAATAGCAAATAGCGTTAATCGTTCGTATGGTTTAAAATCACATGTTAGAAGACGATTGGGTTTCAACCCATTTCAACTGAGAACCTCAAGTTCCGATTGGTAGCAACTTATTCTTGGCTGTAAAGATAATTTGAATATGGAAACGATTATTCATGTTTTTAACAAAGAACAGCATCGTTATCATAATAAAATGCTGTTCAGCAAACTGGAAAGCAAAAACTACTTGGACTTGAGACTAATTCAGAAAAAGGCAGTGATAGGAACGAAACATTTTATTAACAATGCTAGAGTTATGATTTCTCGAGCTAGACATAATGATGTGCTTGTGTTCAACATTAGCCACGTTTTCAGGAGCTGATGCAACCCTGGTAAAGAGTTTAAAGGTAATCATGGAGATGTTTGATGATGAATGCTGCTTGAGCGAGACTAAGGTAGGATATAGAAGAAATGGCCATGTCCTTCTTGCCGAAGGGAAATACAACGGAAGAGAAGCTGCCGTAAAAAAAAATGGTAAAACTAGAAGATATTTGGATGATCGAAGATGAAACATCTGGAGTTATTATTCCAGAGGAACTTTATTGTCTGGAAAAAGTCAAAGATATAGAATGCTGCCTAAAATTTATTGACTTTTATGTTGACAAAAAATGTTATTGCTGGAGAATTCCTAGAAAATTCGCTTTATTTGGATACTTTTATCGAGCAATTGATCAGACTTAGAGAATTGGATAAACAGAGTGGAATACCTGCACAGTGTTTTTAGTGAATGTGAAGTCTTTGAATACTCCGACAAATAGTGTCCATTGTTGCAAAATTAGAAGAGTGTGTCTTAGAATTGCCCATAGAGATCTAAAGACAGATAATATACTTATAGATGACAGTTTCAAAGTAACTATAATTGATTTTAATGCTTGCAGAAACGTTGAAGAGGAAATTGTGGAACCTATTCTTATGTTTCATCGTTTGTTTCCTCCTTCTGAATTGAACAGCCATCACCAACGAATGAAAGAAAAACACAATACTCTTAGTTATAAATTCATTTCAGAAAGTGACAACAAACTCGAGGAAGAAATGACTAGACTATGGAATAGGTCCAATAACAACTTGGCATTTGGGAGTTATCTTGGATTAACTTTTACTTATTGAACAAGACACATTATGGGAGAGCACAGACTCAGTTCCACAAGCTATGGAACGCAGAATATATGAATCCGCAGTTTCCCCACTGGGAAGAAAGTTATTGCTTACTGATATGCGTCTGAACCAACAGATATTTCAATAAAAAAAGGAAAACATTGCCATAAACAAGACTAAATCTGGTATAGTTTTTGTGTTCAAACATGACCCCAATACTGCTGCATATTTAAAAAGTGATGTGGTCACAATGTATTATTTATGTATTATTCATGTATGCACAATGTATGCTGACTTCGTACCCTTTTGAAATACTGAAGGAAGTAATGGCTGGTACCAAACTACCTGTCACTATGACGATCCTGTGAATAAGAGAGTAGAAATGTGTACCTCGGCCAGAATGAAAAATCATGTTTATATAAAAAAGGTGGCCAGTGAAGGGGGCAGCTTGCAAACATAACACCAATTATAAAAAAGATTATGTATGGAATTAACAATGTAGTTTACCAAGCTTCATAATTAATTTATTACTACGTGAGTAAGGTAAAGGCAATTTTTGACAATGGACTAGTAAATCATCTGCAAAAAGTAGCTGCTGTTTGGAACTTTAATAGTGTATACAAATATATCTACAGACAGTATACCAAATCATTTTTTTGGAGCCCTTTCAACATGTCGCTCCTTCGTATGCTGTAAAATCACATGTTAGAAGACAATTGGGTTTCAAACAGTTTCAACTAAGAGATGCAAGTTCCAATTTGTACCAACTTATTCTTGGTTTGAGATAATATGAATATGAAAACAATAATACATATTTTTAACGAAGGACAGTATCATAATCATTATGAGACGCTTTTCAACAAACTGGAAAGCAAAAACTTCTTAGACTTGAGGCGAATTCAGAAAAAGGCAGTGGTAGGAACGAAAAATATTGCTAACCGTGCTAGAGCTATGATTTCTCGATCTAGATATAATTATTTGAAAAAAACTACGTTTTCTAAAGAGTTAAAGAGGCTGAGTTACAAGGTCGAACCTTAAAACGTACAGGGATTAGGAGGCACAGTTGGGGGGCTACCACCCCCAAACCCCCCGCTTTCGCAGCCTTTAAATATAAAAAAAAATTTCTTTAAACTGAAAGTAAGGAGCGACATTAAAACTTAAAAAGAACAGAAATTATTCCGTATATGAAAGAGGCTGTGCCCTCCTCAACGCCTCGCTCTTTACGCTAAAGTTTGACTTTCTCACAACTCTTTTTTTAAACAATAAAAACTTTAGCGTAAAGAGCGAGGCGTTGAGGAGGGCACAGCCTCTTTCATATACGGAATAATTTCTGTTCTTTTTAAGTTTTAATGTCGCTCCTTACTTTCAGTTTAAAGAAATTTTTTTTTATATTTAAAGGCTGCGAAAGCGGGGGTTTGGGGGTGGTAGCCCCCCAACTGTGCCTCCTAATCCCTGTACGTTTTAAGGTTCGACCTTGTAACTCAGCCTCTTTAACTCTTTAGAAAACGTAGTTTTTTTCAAATAATTTCTGCACGTTTTTGTACAGTTTATTACTTATTATTGCTTGACTAACTGTTAGCTGATCGTGTCAGGAGTTAAAGTTGGGGGGCTGCCGCCCCCCAAACCTCCCGCTCTTGAACATTCTTGTGTTAAGGCTTTTAATTCCTGAATACTCAAATCACGTCGTACAGGGTGCCTCCTAATCCCTGTACGTTTTAAGGTTCGAACTTGTGACTCAGCCTCTTTAACAGCCCCCCAACTGTGCCTCCTAATCCCTGTACGTTTTAAGGGTCGACCTTGTAACTCAGCCTCTTTAACTCTTTAGAAAACGTAATTTTTTTCAAATAATTTAAAAAAGAAACTGAGTTTCTTTTCAAAGTATATAAAAAAGTTGCTCTGATGGTGAATCGAACCCGAGTTTTCCGCCTGAAAGTCTGAAGTCTCAGCCGCTGGACTATACAAACACAATAGTAATTGTTGTTTAGCAAATAGAAGGTATTTTCGACGCAAGCAAATTCCCAAAAATCTTGATATGTGGTTTTTTGAAAACAGGGAAGGAGTGATCAGATTGAGCTGAAATTTCGAGGATAAGCTCCCAGGCCCCAGGAAAGCTTATCCTCTAAATTTCAGCCCGATCAAACAACGTTAAAGGGGGGGATGGGGAGGGACAAATTAACATGGGCTAATATAGGAAAACGAGGTTTTTCGTAAATGTAAATTCGGGGCATAATTTTTTCGGTCTGAAAATATCAAAAGGCCCTAACAGGTCGAATTCTGCTTCGAATGAGTCCTCATTCAACCGGATCCGTTGCCAACTGTGGCCTGTAGGCGTGGCTAAGAAAAAAAAAAGAGATGAAATTTAAGTGGCTATATTTGGTTTTTTGAAAACAGGGAAGGAGTGATCGGATTGAGCTGAAATTTCGAGGATAAGCTCCCGGGCCCTAGGAAAGCTTAACCTCTAAATTTCAGCCCAATCGGACAACGTTAAATCGGACTGTTTAATTCAGCCCAATCGGACTGTGGTGGGAGGGTCCAAACTTCCGGCCCAGTTTACCCCATGAAGATAAAGTCGGAGGAGGATGAAATTTTGCAAGTTTCTTAGTTTGAGCTTGGGCTACAAAATGCAATTACCGCCGTCTCTCTGTGACCTCTAGGACCTGAAATCGCTTAACATTGTGGTGGGTCGCCTCTTTATAGAGGCACAAGTGTGCCTCCTTGA